>NC_134579.1:147743147-148015647 GCF_037038515.1 Microtus pennsylvanicus | reverse complement strand
CAGTGGCCCTCTCATTAACCTGGGACCTGCCAAGGATGACTCAGTTTATCTTAGCATAGCTCTACCTCCAGGCAAGGATTATGAAGAAGGAAGTGTGGGGTGCTGACCCTTCCCAGATCAAGACCATTGAAAAGTTCTTCAAAGGACTCCTGAAAACACATACTATGTGTCTTTCTTTCATGCTTGAGAAATCCAAGAATCGGAATCTCATTCTAATGTGGAAAACCTTAAGGCCACCATTGACTGGAGAGGCCACCTGAATAAAGTTAGACAAAGTTGCAGTGGAGGGGACACTTTCTTCACTGGCACAGGACAGAAAGCTGAGACTCCACACATAGACATAACTAACACAACACTGTTTCTAATATTGTTAATAAATATCAGGGTTTGAATCTCAAATGTTTCCCAAAGTCTCTTGTGTTAGACCACTGGTCACCTGACTGTGGGTATGTAAAGAATGATATAATATTGATGCTACAGTAGTTTCAATGTAATTGGACAAAATAAGCACAAACGGAGAGGCACTATGGGGGAATTGACTTTGTTAAAAGAAGTGTGTCACTGTGGGGGTGGATTTGGGGTATCATATGTGCTCAAGCCAAACCCAGTGACCCAGTTCACCTCTTGTAGCCTATGGGTCAAGATTTAGGACTTTCAGTTCCTTCTCGAGGACCATGTCCGCCTGCATGCCACCATGTTGCACCAAGATGATAATGAATCAATCTCTGAAAATGGAAGCCACCACAATGAAATGTTTTTCCTTTATAGGAGATGTTAGTGTCATAGTATCTCTTCATAGCAATAGAAACCTTAACTAAGACAGAAGTTGGTTCCTGAAAATTGGGTATTGAAGTGATAGCCCTGATAAAGTTTCTGCTTAATTAAACATGGACCATGGGACAGTGGATTAGAAAAGCAATAGGAAATTTTAAGTGATGCTTAATGCTACTATTGCTATACTACTAGGAGCATGGAAGACTAAGGGGCTGAGTGTGATTAGATAAACTGTTGACAGGGCTCAAGAAGTATCAGAAGAAAGGAATATTAATGTATTGCCTAGAGATTTTTCTTGGGATATTTATGTGAAGAGTGTGGCTGCTGTTTGCACTAGTCCACAGAGTCTGCTTGAGGCTAAATTGAAGAGTTTTGGTTTACTTTCATTGGCAGTAAAAATAAAATCTCAAAACAGCGTAATACAGACCCTGTCATGTGGCTATTAGTATTAACTCTAATGAAAATTTCTAAAGAAAAGGAGCAAGCTGAGCAAGGAAAAATACAAAATGTAAAATTTGAAGAGAAAAGAAATATCATGAACTGGCATAGAGCTAAATCCTGTGTTCAATGTGATAAACAATTTAAGAAATGGAATAAAGTGAATGTGGAACTCAGGGCAAGATCTCACTCAGACAAACATCTAAATAGCAAAAGCAAATTAAAGAAAGGCTTAGGACCAGGCATAATGGTGTATGTGTTTAATTCCAGAACTCAGAAAGCAGAGGTGGCAGATCTCTAAGTTTGAGGCCAGCCTAGTCTACAGATCCAATCTTAGGACAGTCAAACTTAGGCAGTGAATGGAACCATCAGAAACATAAAGATGGTAAAGATGTACTTGAATGAAGGGCCCAACTGCAGTAAGCAACAGAACTTGGCAGTTTGGCCATGTGGTTCTGGCATTAAGGATAGCAGAGAGAGATTATGGAGTTTGCCTCTAAGACTAAAGAAAGCCGATGAGGCATGTGGTAGGGGAGTCCCTGGATAAAGGACTGAAGAGGCCATTGCATGAGGCTTTGAAGGTGAAGCCTGAATTGCCTTGGAGACCCCAAGATGTTAGAGTTGCCAGAGCCATAGGAAACCTGTTGAGGAGAGCTGCTAACAAGGAGTGGAACCAGCCCAAGAGAGACAAGAGTGTTGTCGTCAACAAAGCTAAAAGTAGTTGGAGTTCTGCAGAGCATTTTAACATCTTGCATGAAGATACAGAGTTTGTCCAGCTAGTTTTCCATCTTGCTTTGTTCCAGTATTTCTCTCTATGCTCCCTTTTGACATTTTTGAACAGTAATGTATATCTTGTCATAATATACTGGAAGAATGTGACCTGATTTCTGACTTTGATTTTATATGAGATTACAGTTAAGAGATTGCACGAATCTCAGAAGAGACTGAATTTTGGATTTTTAAACGTTTCAACTGTGATAAATAGTGAGAACTTCGGACAATGGGCTAAATACAGATTTTATTCTAATATTGTCACAACTTTAGAAGGCCAGGATATGGAATGTGGTGGTTAGAATGTAAATGGCCCACATAAACTGATAGGAAGAGGCATTATTAGGAGGTATGGCTAAGTTGGAGAAGGTCTGACCTTGTTGGAGGAATTATATCATTGTGGGGGTGAGCCTTGGGGTATCATATATGCTCAAGTCATGCCAAGTGACATAGTTCACTTCCTGTGCCTACAGGTCAATTTGTAGAACTCTCAACTCCTTTCTCCAGCGTGATTTCTGCCTATATGCCACCATGTCCCATAAGAATGATTTTAGACTAAATAAACCTCTGAAAATGTAAGCCACCTCATTAAATGCTTTTCCTTTATAAGAGGTGCCTGGCTGTGGTATCTCTTGACACTAATAGAAACCCTAAGTAAGAGAATGCCTCTGACAAAATCAATGGATTAATTCCTCAATGGATTCGCAATCTGATAAATTATTATACATATTAGAAATAAAACATGGGACTAGGTTTAGGGTAGTGGACGGCCGGGCAGTGGTGGCACACGCCTTTAATCCCAGCACTCGGGAGGCAGAGGCAGGCGGATCTCTGTGAGTTTGAGGCCAGCCTGGTCTACAGAGCTAGTTCCAGGACAGGCTCCAAAGCCACAGAGAAACCCTGTCTCGAAAAAAACCAAAAAAAAAAAAATAGGGTAGTGGGACATGGAGGCTATGCACTGGTCAGATATAACTTGTTTACCTGTCTAATCTATCAAGATCCCTACCACCTCACATCCTGAACCACATGCTCTCATCAGCAAATTCTCCCACCACACATGTATGCTGCCCTGCATGACATACTGCCTCAATCACACACACTCCAAAGCAATTGTTACATCTGACCCTGAATCCTTCAAACCATGAGACGATTAAAACTTTTCCTCACTTCTCAGGTATTTATCATTGTGGCTGAAATAAACTAACACAGTAAGTAAACTGATGGTCTATAGAAAGGTAGCTAACTGAGGTATTATTAACTTCCTCTTCTCAGAGCAGGTCCTGAACACAGACACTGAATATATTTCCAAGGGAGCACCAACTACAGATTCTCATTTTATTTGTACATCTTGTTTGTTAAAACCTTCCCCCATTTCCATAAGTGTGGGTGGTGTAAAAATGTATGCATGCATTTGTACATCTATGTGGACTCGTGTTCGTGTATAAACAAGCACATGTGGAGGCCCAAGGTTAATGCTGGGAATCATCCTCAATTGTTTTGCACTGTGTTCACTGAGGCAGAGGCTCAAAGGAAAACCCAGAGTTCACTGATACAGCTAGTCTTACTGGTCAGTTTTCTGTGAGCATCTCCTTGTTTCCATGCTCCAGGGATGAAATTACAAGTGAGACTCACTGCCCACTCAGCATGTACAAGTGTTCTGTAAATCCAAAGTCTGGTTCTTAAACATGTATACAAAACAATTTGACCACTGAGCAATCTCCCAACCCCACGTTTTATATTTTCCTTTTTGCTCATGAATCAATATCATTCAGAGAAAGATCTCTAATGAGATAAACAGCATAGCCAGTTATAACTGACTGACCCAATCCAGAGACTCATCAACTTGGTGCTGAAATAGCAATGAAGACGCCTGAACTGAAATTTCCCTGTGACTTTAACACACTAGAATAAGTTCATCTCTGCATTCAGGAAACTCACTTGAATTTCCACCTTCAAATGGACCATCATTTTGTTCCCCAAAGAGACTTGAGGGTCTACCATTCCTACATGGACTGAACGGAATACACCCTCAGTGGTCTTCTGTCCTTGGAATATGTCAAAGTGTGTCACCAAATCTCCATTGGCATCAAATATAATTTCACTTCCATCAGGAGTCTTGAAGTGCACATTCCTAAGAGCTTGAAGCAGCTGAGGAAAGAAGGGAGACATTGTAGACCAACCATGGGTAGTCTGGAGTCTTGTCCAAAATACCACATTCCATTCACCTCTGCAGTGAGACAGAGTCACTTCAACCAAGGATTGGCACCATTGGGCATATGGGAGGTCAAGTATGTGTGATATATTCAGGAACTCACAAATATGTTTCTCTCTCTCTCTCTCTCTCTCTCTCTCTCTCTCTCTCTCTCTCTGTATGTGTGTGTGGTGTGTCTGTGTGTGTGTGTCTGTGTTACTGTATGTGTGTGTGTGTCTGCGTCTCTGTAGATCACTCAAACCATGTCACTAACACAGATAAGAATAATGGGCTAATGTAAGTTAAAAGAGTTAATAAGATGCCTGAGCAAATGAGCCAATCAATTTATAGTTAAGGTAGACATCTGTGTGATTTCTTTGGGACGTAAGAGTTGTGAGAACCTGGCAGGGCAGAAACTCAGACAAGAAATGGTGCCCAACATGTGAACAACTGTATCCACATAAAGCCTGAAAGAGCACAGGAAGTAATTCTAGACATAAAATAATAGTTAATCAAGTCTTACTGATAGCAGGATTTTCTCAGGTGGGCTCTGCTTGTTAGAGGCAAGCACTCTCATTTAAGAGAGGCTTCCTGACTCAGCTTATCTGCAAAAGCTTGCAGGTCTTTTTTTTTTTTTAACAGTTTATTCTCCTTTATTACTGGTTAATGTCCATTATACAATTACATCATTGTCTATGTTCAATGGACATGTAGTTTTTTCTAGTTTTGTCCTATGGCAATTTGTTTTTTTTTTTAATTTATTTATTTATTAAGGATTTCTGCCTCCTCCCCGCAACCTCCCATTTCCCTCCCCCTCCCCCGATCAAGTCACCCTCCCTCATCTGCTCGAAGAGCAATCAGGGTTCCCTGACCTGTGGGAAGCCCAAGGACCGCCCACCTCTATCCAGGTCTCCTAAGGTGAGCATCCAAACTGCCTAGGCTCCCCCAAAGCCAGTACGTGCAGTAGGATCAAAAACCCACTGCTTGCAGGTCTTTAAAGAGGTCCTGCCACAAAACACTTAAATGGTGTTGCTGAAAAGCTAACTGCATGCTTTCTGCTGGTGGCAGGAACCTTGAAACGCTATAGAGTCGTGGCAACAAACATAGCCAAAGCCAGTACATCCACAATGAGGCTAGAATCTCATAAAGCTAAGGAATGGGCTGGATCCAGCCATCAAAGCCATGGCTTTAATCTTACCCATATTGCTTAGCAAATTAAAGATTCATGTAGTCAGAAAAAGAGAGAGAGATACAGAGATTCAAAGAAAAAGAAAACCTACAAATGGTTTACAGTGTGTTAAAAAATAAATGCAGGCTTGGGAAAAAAGGTTAAAGTCCTTAAAATAAGAAAGAAAGAGTACTTGGGTGCTACACACCTTTAATCCCAACACTTGGGAGACAGAGGCAGGCAGACTTCTGTGAGATCAAAGCATGGTTGCATATGCCTTTAATCCCAAAGCCTGAGAGGCAGAGGCAGACACATCTCTGTGAATTCAAGGTGTGGTAGCACACACCTTTAATCCAAACACTTAGGAAGGAGAGGAAAGTGAATCTCTGTGAGTTCAAGGACAGCCTGGTCTACAGTGGGACTTCCAGGACAGTCAAAGATACACAGAGAACCTGTCTCAAAAAGCAAAACATTAAAAATAAAGATAAAAGAAATAGAGGTTAAAATAAAGCCATGTAAAGATGAAAAATACACAGAGAGTCTGGATACTATATGTTATTATGCTCTCTTTGAATTGTTTGAATGCTGAGGAAGGAGCAACAGCTGCTAAAAGATATTTGCTTATAAATGCTGCTGAATTAATTCAAGATAGGTATTTTGAAAATACCTTGACTTAAAAATTGAAGGCAAAAGGTATGTTACTTTGCAGAAGAGATTTTGCTTTTGTTTCCACAGGAAATGAGAGGATGAGGATTCATTCTGAGTTAAAAAAAATCAGGTTTGATCAAGAAAGACCACCTGAGAAATCTCCAATAGGAACAGATGGGCCAGAAGTCTGAGTTCAACATCCAGAACAGATTCAATACTTTTGCCTGAGTTGATCAAGACTCACAGGATACTCCAGTCAGGACTCGATCATAATACTAAATTTTCTTTAGGTCCCCATAAGATTATCAGCACCTGAGGAATTCCATCTGGACAGGAACGGTTCCTGCTTCTACACTGAGGAGCTACACCCAGAGAGTCAGTCAAAACAAAGACTGGACCAAGACACCAGGCCTCTCCTGGCTCCATTTGAAGGAAGAGATGGGAAGGCGCCAATGCAAGAATTCCTCCAACAACCTGAAAGGCAACATGACATCACCAGAATCCAGGGATCCAGAAGTAAAAAGAATTGTACACCCTACTCCAGAAGAATTAGAAGAAATCAACTCAAAAATGAATTTTATGAAAATAATAGACGACCTTAAAGAGGGGATGAAAAACTGCCAAAAACAATTAGAGATTACAAGATTATCAGCACCACCCACCAGCCGGAAGTAGCCTGAAAAACTATACTCACATTCCAACAAAAGGACTATGGATGTCCTTGGGTTTTTTTTAAAAGAGAGAGAGGGGAAAAAAGAAAAAAGAGAGAGAAGTGGTAAGGGACAATTGTCTATATTCTGTCAATGATGTGTTAAATAACAACTGATTGGCCAGTAGTCAGGCAGGAAATATAGTCGTGGCAACCAGACAGGATGTAGAGGCAGGTCAAGGAGAACAGGAGAATTATGGGAAGAGGGAAACACCCTCTGGAGTCCTGTCCAGCACAGAAGAAACAAGATGTGACTACGCCACTGAAAAAGGTACTGAGCCATATGGCTAACACAGATAAGAATAATGGGCTATTATAATTTATAAATGTTAATAAGAAGCCTGAGCTAATGGGCCAAACAGTTTATAGTTAATATAGACCTCTGTGTGATTTCTTTGGGACTTAGTGATTGTGAGAACTAGGCCAGTCAGAAACTAGAACAACTCACACTGTATAAACAGAGGATACCTCTCAAGAATGTTCTCTCCTTCTGCTACCATGTGGGATTTGGGAATCCAACTAATGCTTGAGGACAAGTCCTTTGCCCACTGAGCGGTCTTAGCAGCCATTAAAATTAAACCAATAACATGACAATGTGGTTTCTGCTCCCGGGTCTCATTTCGCTGTGCACTATTGTCCTCAGTCTTCCCATCACACTCAGAAGACTCCAAACTCTAGGAAGACCTCCACAGACTGGGCTCAGCTCACCTAGACTGCCCACTAACTCCAACAGTTCATCAGTCCCAGCCCTGTGGCTCTTCTGTTTGTCTCCATTCAGGGCCCTGACATGCTGGGCCTGCCATCTGCAATGCTATCATTTTTACCCATGCTGAGATTCTCATCCTCTTGTCTGGAACTCAGATACTTGCTGACATAGAAAACTACCCCAGCCTTTCCCTTCTCTTCACTTGTTCATACTCAGTCCACTTTATATCCTCATCATTAAGTATTCACAGACAGCTTGACACTTACGTGTTTTAATTTTGTGATGAAATCTTCCTTTGTAGTCCAGATTGGCCTCAACATTCTGTGTGCTAGCATGATAAACATGGGCCTTCAAGCCTGACCTTCTGCAAATTGTAATCTGTCACCCCCAGTCAAATGACAAAAATTATCACTGTTCCTCCTGTTTACAAACATATGTATGTTCACCAGGAACACACTATATAGCATTTGTCATAAGCCTGAGGATCAGACTCCAAAACACAGAACCCACCTAAATTTCAGGTGGATGTGTCAGCCATTCTCTAACTACATTCTCAGAACGTGGAGACAGGAGATGCATGAAAAAGATGATTACCGAGACTAGCCACATCAGCAAGTTCTGGAATTGAGTGAGAAACCATGCCCCAAAAAATAAGATGGAAGAATGATTGAATGGTGATTCCTTGTCATCCTCAGATATTCCCACAACTATGTACAAGTGAGTGCACATCCCACCCACTTGTGCCTCCATGTCCACAAACATGTGCACATATACATGTCCCATACACCAAAAAATGAAAAATAAATGGCATTTGATATCTGGTTGAAATTCTGATTTGCAGCACATCTATACTAAAAGTCATCCACTGTTTATCAAAGCTTAAATTTGCAGTATTAAAAACTCTATGATGTGGGATGCCCTTCTGTATGCATTGAATATGTATTGATTTTATTGGTTAACGAAAAAAGCTACTTTGGCCTATGGCCAGGCAGAATATAGTCAGTCAGGAAACCCAAACTAAATACAGGAAGAAAAAAGGAAGAATGCAGACAGATGCCAGCAGCTGACAAAGCAGCAAGATGTGAAGTCAATCCACAAACTCATAGTAAACTATAAAATAATAGATATGGGTTCATTTAAAAGTTAATAATAAGGTTAAGCTGATAGATCAAAATTTATAAGTAATATAAGCCTCTGATAGTTTATTCAGGAACTTATGGAAAGAAAAAAAACTCCACTTACCTGTTTACTGTTTTGTGAAATACTAATTTTACTAGGCATCCTGATGGTGCTAAACCAGGCAACCCACAGGAACTGGACTCTTCTGAGAAGAAATTCAGTTGGCCAAAAGACACTTAAGGTCATGCTCAACCTCCTTGGTGATCAGGGAATGCAAATCAAAACAACTTTGAGATACATTCTTACACCTGTCAGAATGGCTAAAATCAAAAACACCAATGATAGCCTTTGCTGGAGAGGTTGTGGAGTAAGGGGTACACTCATCCATTGCTGGTGGGAATGCAAACTTGTGCAACTACTTTGGAAATCAGTGTGGAGATTTCTCAGGAAATTCGGGATCAACCCACTCCAAGACCCAATAATACCACCCTTGGGAAAATATCCAAGAGGTGCCCTATCATATGACAAAAGCATTTGTTCAACTATGTTCATAGCAGCATTATTTGTAATAGCCAGAACCTGGAAACAACCTATATACCCATCCACGAAAGAAAGGGTGAAAAAGTGCGGAATATATATATATTAGAGTACTACTCAGCGGTAAAAAACAATGACATCGTGAATTTTGCATGCAAATGGATGGAAATAAAAAACACTATCCTGAGTGAGGTAACCCAGACCCAAAAAGATGAACATGGGATGTACTCACTCATAATTGGTTTCTAGCCATAAATAAAGGACATTGAGCCTATAATTTGTGATCCTAGAGAAGCTAAATAAGAAGATAAACCCAAAGAAAAACATACAGTCATCCGCCAGGATATGGGAAGTAGACAAGATTGCCGGGCAAAAACTGGGAACTTGGGGGTAACGAGGGATGGGGGTAAGGGGAAATGGGGTGAGAAAAGTGAGAAGGGGAGGATGGGGAGAATTTGGGGCAATGGGATGGTTGGGATAAAGAAACGGTGGATATGGGAGCAGGGAAGTATATATCCTACTTAAGGGAGCCATATTAGGGTTGGCAAGAGACTTGACTCTAGAGGGGCTCGTAGGTGTCCAGGGAGATGTCCCCAGCTAGTACCTTGGGCAACTGAGGAGAGGGGACCTGAAATGACCCTATCCTATAGCCATACTGATGAATATCTTGCATATCACCTTAGAACCTTCATCTGGTGATGGATGGAGATAGTGACAGAGACCCACATTGGAGCACCGGACTGAACTTCCAAGGTCCAAATGAGGAGCAGAAGGAGGGAGAACATGAGCGAGGAAGTCAAGACAGCGAGGGGGGCACCCACCCACTGATATGGTGGGGCTGATATAATTGGAGCTCACCAAGGCCAACTGGACTGGGACTAAATAATCATGGGATAAAACCAGACTCTCTGAACATGGCGGACAATGAAGGCTGATGAGAAGCCAAGGACAATGACACTAGGTTTTGATCCTTCTGCATGAACTGGCTTTGTGGGAGCCTAGCCCGTTTAGATGCTCACCTTCCTGGACCTGGATGGAGGGGGAAGGACCGTGGACTTCCCACAGGGCAGGGAATCCGGGCTGCTCTTCAGACTTGAGAGGGAAGGGGAATGGAGTAGGGGGAGAGAGATAGGAGTGGGGAGAGGGAAGAGGAGTGGGGGGAGGGGGAGAGGAGTGGGGAGAGGAGGAGAGAAATGGGAGGTGGGGAGGAGGCAGAAATTTTATTAACAAAAAAATAAAAAAAAAGAAAAAGAAAATAAATAAAAGTAAGAGCTAGTTAATATTAAGGTTAAGCTATTAGATCAAACTTTTATAATTAATATAAACCTCTGAGTGTTTATTCAGGAACTGCTGGAAAGGAAAAAAACACTTACATATTTACTGTTATGTGAAATACTAATTTTACTAGGCTTCCTGTTCTGGTTAAATCAGGCCACCCACAGGAACAGGACTGTTCTGAGATCCCACACATGGCATGGATTCCTTGGCATGTTCCTTCTAAGAAGCCTCTCAGTAACAAGTATGAAACATCCTTGCTAAAGCATACAGTCAGCTGCACCTCTATAGCTTGGTCAGAGTCAATGTCCTCTTCCCCAACCATCCCGGAGTCACGGACTGCACACATATCTCTCTCACCTGCCAGGGCTGGAAGTCCTGGGAATCTGTACTTTTCCCATCCTGCTGTCCACTGGTTATCATGTCTTGCAGGGCATGGGCAATGCTGTAGACCGCTGTGTAAGCAGCATCAATTTGACTCGCTTCTGGGAAAGGATACTGCTTGTTTATCAGACTCTCATTCCCTGAGCACAGCTGGACACCCTCTGTCACTGGGCTGCTCTGGAGGGGCCATGTGCAATCAAAGGTGATCTCCCAAAACTTCTTTATAAACATGTCTTCTGGAGTCTGGCTGGGGCGTAAGTTAGCAAGGAACTCTGGGAAGCCAGTAGCCCTGCTGCTGTGATACAGAAGGCCAAATGTGCCAAATAATACTTGGGAAATGCCTGGAATAGACAGGGCAAGTGCCATGTGCATACTGTTCTTGCTGACCCAGACCTGCCCTGAGACAGGGACACTCAGTAGACCGCGAAGAATAATTTGGATATTAGAATAACTTAGGAAAACCAGAACAACCCTGGCTGTGCATTTCTGCATCTTCTGGACAATCTCTCCAATCTTCCCCATGGACTCATGGGAAGGGACATGGAAAGTGAACTCAATGCACACACCAGCTAGGCTCAGCTCCTGATTGGCCAGAGAGCTGGCCTGCTGCCCAAAGTCATCATCATGGGCCAGAATGATCACCCAGGACCACTGAAAGTGAATGATCAGCTGGATCACTGCACGGCAAGATGTGAGGTCACTAGTCACAGTCCGAAGGAAAGATGGGAACTGGATCTTGTCACTGAGGCTGGGTAGTGAGGACGAATAACTGACCTGTCAAAGAAAAGCCACACAATAGAAGGGTGAATGAGACTGGGAATTATGCATACGCTGATGATCTGGTTTGAAGGTGGGAAGGAGAGGGCTAGAGACATGGCTCAGCAGTTCAGAGCCCTTGTTCTTCTTGTAGAAGACCCAAGTTCAAGTCCTAGCACACACCAGGTGGCTCACATCTCCCTATAACTCCAGATCCAGGAAATCTGATACCCTTTTCTGGCTTTCTCCTACAAATGTGGCATAATCTCACATATATAAACATACACATGAATGTATATTAATTTTAAAACGCAAATAATTTTTAGGAAAGGACTTGAGCATCCTGTATTGTGATGGTCCTATAAGCAGTTGTGGCCTCTCACTGGCTGCTCATCCCAGACACAGCCCTTTGGCTTCTGGAATGAAGCTCAAAACTTCAATGAATGAAGCCTTACCTGCTCTCCTCTCAGTATCTGACCTTCACCTACATCCTCATATTTGGTTCCTGCACCTCAGTTAGGTTTAGTGTGACTCTCTGGTTAGCAGACAGCTGTGATGCTGTTCTTTTTCATTATCGTGTGTGTGTGTGTGTGTGTGTGTGTGTGTGTGTGTGTGTGTGTGTGTGTGTTGACTGACAGGACATGTGTGGAGGTCAGTGAACAAATTGTGGGGACTAGTTCTCTTCCACCACATGGATTCCAGGGGTTCAAACTCAAGTCGTCAGGCTTGGTTAGCATCTTTACACCATCAGCCATCTTGCTGTCCCTAGTAGGAACCAATGGGTCCCAGGTAGAACCAACAGGCACAAATAATGATCAGCTCTTATCACACCACCACTGTGAGTGAGTGAAGATGTGATAACTGGGGATCAGTGTCTGTGTTTCTTTTGAGGGACACAGAATGTGGCTGCTCAGCATCGGGGTATGAGTGCAAAACCTTCTCCTGCCACTACAAGATGTGGAAAAGACTTGTTGTCTTAACACAGAGACCCTAGTGGTTCATATGCAGGGATAAGGCTGACTCAGTCTCATTCGTGTGGTCATGACAGCCTATGCAATAAAATAGAAGATATTCAGTAAGTTTTGATTACAGACAAACAATGGTCATTTTTGTATAAGCTTACTCCATTAAAGACATTAAGAGGTAATAACAAATTATAGTTTATGTAAATTTAAAGGTAGACTATAAATAATTCAATCTTTCCCTAATATTCAAATTTGTATTATTTTCCATGCATGAGTGTTCTGACTGTATGTATACATGATTGTTCACCACAGATGTGTCTTGTGCCCTTGGAGGACAGAAGGACTTCCATTAATGGAAAAGGAGTTACAGATACTTATGGGCCAACATGTGGGTGCTGGCAATTGAAAGGGGGTCCACTGGAAGAACAGACAGTGCTCTTAACCTCCGAACAATTTCTCCAGTTCCTGAAACTGAACCGTATCAGGCAGCCCAACGAGTTTATAAATTAGAAGCTCTTGAGGTGTGTTTAATATATTAATTTTCTGTTCAGGACACAATAGAGCATGGCACTTAGGATTCAGAGGAAAGAGGGAAAGAGAAGTTCAAGCCTGGGCTACATGGAGAGCTGCTGTCTCAACACAAACACACACACATAAACACACACATATACACACACACATACACACACACACAAACCCGAAATAACATAAATGAATCTTTTGTACATGACATGATACACAGAGTAAGAAATGGAGACTTTAATCATTAAGATACACCAAATTGTGATGGGATGCATATATGCTTAACGGTTAAAAACACCAGCTGAAAAATCCTGAGAATAGAGCTCAGATCCCAGTACCCACATAACAAGATAGGCATCCCTTTCATGGCTACAACATCAGCTCAAAAAAGGGTGCAGTCAGGATGTTTGATGGAACGTACTTCCAGCCTAACCAAGGAAATATGTGTCCTGAATTAAGGGAGAGATCCTGCCTCAAAGTGATAAGTGGAGAGGGAAAAGTAGGCCATCAGATGGCCTCTTACAGCCTCCATAACTATGCAAGGATTCACACACTTATGCGCGCGCACACACACACACACACACATACACACACACACACACAGAGGCATATACTCAAGGACACATATGCATAAGCTATGCCAGAATTTCAAAGAAAGAAATAAACCTTCCTTCAGCCAGGCTTGGTGAAACACACCTACAATGGAGCATTGGGAGGCTGAGGCGTGAGAATGGATCTTCAATTTCAAGGCCATCCTATTCTACATAGTGAGTTCTAAGCAAGTTAGGTTTTCTGGTTAAGACTCTGTCTCAAGAAACACAATTACAAACTTTACAGAACTCTACAGTTCAGAAGCACTTTAGTGAGAACCTATCTTAAGAATATTATAGATAAAACTTTGGAAACAATTTTGTGAATTGTTTGGTCCCCGCCTCATAGGAATTGGAAAGCCGATCTGGCAAGAAAAAAATGTAAAAATATGAGTCACACAAAGAAACTGAAATTTACTCCAATTTAGAGATTTCATTAGTGAAAAGCAAATGGATTTAAATCATAATTTTCATACAATGTTTATGTTAAAATGTAAAGCTGAATATATATATATATCTATTTGTCTCTCTATATAAGCATATACAAGAGAAAGGGTCTCATGTAGCCAAGGCTAGCCTCAATATCAATATATAGCTAAGAATAATATGGTCCACTGGATGCTCCTGTCTCTACCTCTTGACTGCTGTATTACAACAGCACTAGAGATAAGAACCAGGGCCTTGTGTGCTAAGCAAGTGCTCTAGCAATAGAGTCACATCCCAGAGCCTTAGGGACTATGATGGTGTGAATCTAAGATGTTACCAGAAGGTTCACATGCTGGACACTTGATTAACAGAAGATGGGCTTCTGGGAAGTGATTGGATCATGAGGGATCTGATCTGATCAAATGGAGTCACAGTGGTGGCATTTTATAGACCCCATGGAAAGTAGGTTGGAGGAATCAGATCTCTGGAGCTGTGCCCTGGTGACTCTGTCTCTCTCCTCCTGACCACTGGAGTGTCTGTCCCTCGGCACATTTCTGCCATGAAGCTCTGTGTTAGCACAGGCACAGAAACAGAGGCATCTGATGACCCGGCTGTGAAACTGCAGAAATTCAACCAAAAGAAATCTTTCTGCTCCTAAGCTGTTTCTTTCAGGCATGTCTGTCACAGCAAGGAAAGTCTAATAAGAATTTTAGTGATTGAATAAATGGTTCAACAGAGTTGTCAATTGATCCAGCAATTTTATCTACATTGCTAAAATAACCAAAAGTATAGGAACATAAAAACCCTATAGTCAAATATTCCCAGAGCCAGTATGCATGAGAGCTGCAAAGAGGAAGCAAATGTGGTAGTGATGGCTCACTGGTGTGAGAGAAACATGTGACAAGGAGCAACGTTAAGGAGGAAGAGCTGACTTAGGCTCACGGTTTGGGAAAATACAATCCATGGGGTGGTGTACACATGGCAAAGAACAACTCGATGGAAGCAGATATGGCCCTGGTATAACAGGAGGCAAAGAATATACAGAAAATGGGACCACCAATTTAAGCCTGAATCCATACCTCCTCCAGTGGCTCTCCTACTAAAGGTTTAAAAACTTTCTAAGAAAGGCCCAGGCTTGGGTGATAAGTCCACAAACACATGAGCATATTTCATATTCAGAGGTAAAGGAACTGATAAAAGGATAAACAATACATGGCCTTTCCATGCAAAAGATTATAAGTATTCTTAAGGAGAGAAATGTTGGCACTTGCTACAACATGGATGAACCTTAAGGCATGTTCAGTGAAAGAAGCCAGGCCAGACACCTACCTATAGTGTGAATCCAGTCATGAAAAATGAACAGAAAAACCAAATCCACAGACACAGAAGTTAGGTTAGAGGTTGCTTCAGATTAGGAATGATGGGATGTGGTGCCAATGGGCTTGCTTGAAGGAGGTGTCTCTTTGCAGGAAAAAGAACATGTTCCAAATCACCTACGGTAATCATGCTAAGATATAAGTCACTAAATCATTCAACTTAAATAGATAAATTATCCTGAAGTCACCTCTTCAAAACTATAAACTGAGAGGTTTGCCATATATGGCCACCCTGTGGGAATGACAATAATGGGTGGGTTGATGGGAAAATCTGTGAGGTAGAAGAGACTATTGGCATGGGCTCAATTTTCTAGACTCAAATCTCAGCTCTGCTAGCTACAGCCAGGTGAGATGACTGATAAGCTGTGTTTTTTTATTTTCTTTGTTTTTTGTCTGTTTGTTTTCTCATTGAGCTGGAAAGATGTCTCCGCAGGTGAAGGTGTTTACCACCAAGTCTGGAAAACTGTGTTTACTTCCCCGAACCAACATAGAGGAAAAAAAACTGACTCGCAAAAGGTGTCTTCCAACATGCAGATGGGCAAAATGGCACTGGCGTTGAGTATTCACACAAAACACACATAATAATCATCATCATCATCATCATCATCATCACTGTAGAGATAATTCAATGGTTAACAGTACTTACTACTATTTCAGAGAACTGAGTTTCAATTCCCAGCACCCTTGTGGAAGTGATAAAACATCTGCAACACCATCCTAGAGAATTCCATGTCCTCCTCTTATTTCCATAGGTATAAGGCACACATGTAGTACATGTGTGCATATAAATATATACATAGATGCATGTATACACACATATGTGTGTATAAATATTTACATATGTGCATATATGTATATGTACATGTGTATGTATACATGAAGGCAAAATACTCATACACATAAAATAAAAATAAATAAACCTTTAAAATATTTATTAAATAAAAAAGAAATGTTCTCAGCTTCCTGGTCAATGAGAGGGATGCCAGTTCTCTCTTAACTAGCTTTATCTGCATATGGAGGGGAACCATGTTGCACATGGAGAATACTTGCAGGGAGCCTGGCTCCACAGCAGAGCTGCTCACGCCTGTGGCCATCACCATCAGTTTCTCTATCCTCATTCATGAAGGAAGAAGGCTTGAGTAACTCACCTGGGGAAACTTGTACAGCCCCAGAAGTCTGGCCATGGAGACAGTCAGGGATGACCGTGTGTCCCCAACCAGAGCAGCCTGAGGAGAGCCATGCTGACATGTATAGTTGGGGATGGGCTCCTCCTGCCTCGAGAGAAAGCTCATTGTCTCGTGGACAGCTCCATGCACTGAGTCCCCAGAGTTTCGAATGGAGAAGCCCAGAGTCAAATTGGGCAACAAGTGAGCACTCCTATTGATCTCCTCAATGGCAAAGACAAAACTCTGGGCCACGCGGTAGCCCCACTTGGAAACGCTGAGGGAAAGAGAAGCCCACATTTATACCTCATGATGGGGTAAACTGAACACGAATAAACACAGGGACTCAAGAGATACAGGTAGAACAACATCTCCACAGGTATTTCTACATAGATGTGCCGAGGCGCACAGTTCAGAATACTCAAAGGGGAGCGAGAGGGAATGTGCAGCCAGGAATCAGAGGGGACAGTTTCAGAAGACAGAATGGATAACTGAAGATCTATTGAATTAGCTGGGTGTGGTGGCACACTTGTTTAATCCCAGCACTCTGGAGGTAGAGCCAAATCCAGGTACCAAGAGCTAGCTATATAAATAAAGACTTTGTCCCATCCAAACAAAGAAAAAAATTATTGTACAGTATGCTTGGTTAGAATTAATAGTAACTAACATCTATTTGAGAATTGCTCATAGTAAGAGCCAGAAGACAGGGAGAAGAGATGTGAAATGCTGTCTTTGGTACATGATTTGTACATAACAGACATGTGAGCCTGCCTAAAGCCAATCGTGCATGGGAAATTTTCATCTGTGGCCCTACAATTCCCTGTTGAACTATTCGCAATGGTTGTATTCTGGGGAAAAGACACTCATTGTAGTCAGTCATGTTCCCAACAGGTGAACCCACAAACTTCAGTACACAGTTCCAGACCTGAAGCCATATAGACAGCCTTGGGTAAAATTGGAGGGTCAGAGCTGGGTCAGGTAGTGCATGCCTTTAATCCCAGAAGAGAAGAGGCACAGCAAGCTAATCTTTATGAGTCTGAGGCTAGCCTAGACTACAGAGTGAGTGCCAGAACTGTCAGGGCTACACAGAGAAAAACTATAAAAAAAAAAGAGAAAAATGGAAAATGGAGTTTGAGGTCAGCCTGGTCTACAGAGCAAATTCTAGAATAGTCAAGTTTAGGCAGTGAAGGACAGAAATCTGGGGAAGATGTAATTGAATATGAGGGCCATGTTCCAGCCCCAGCAAGCAGCAGAACTTGGCAGTTTCGGGCACATGGTTCTGGCTTTAGAGTTAAGGAGAGAAGAAAAGCACTATGGAACATTCCCCATTAATAAGGAAAGCTGCTGAGGACAGGCAGGTGTCCTTGAATGGAGGCCTAAGGAGGCCACTGCATGAAGCTGTGAAGTTGAACCCTGGAATTTCTTGGAGAACCCAAGATGTTGGAAATGTCAGAGTCATGAGATTCCTGCTGAACAAAGCTACAAACAGGGAATGGAACCAACCCAAGAGAGACAAGTGTGTTGCAGTAAACAAAACTAAAAGGAGTTGGAGATCTGAAGAGTGTTTGGACATCAGACATGGAGGTGCAGAGTTTGGAGTTTGCCCACCTGGTTTTCTATCTTGCTTTGGTCCAGTATTTCCTCACTATGTTCCCTCTCTTATGCTTTGGAATGGTGCCATTGTATGCTGGAAATATATGATCTGCTTTTGGATGTTGATTTTGTAGGTAATTACAGTTAAGACATTGCATGAATCTTAGAAGAGACTTTGAACTTTAGACTTTTAAAGAAGTTTGTAACTGTAGTAGATTATGGGTACTTTTGAAGATGGACTGAATGCATTTTTGCATTATGATATGGCTACAAGTTTTTGGGGTGAGGGAGTAGAATGTGATGTTTTGAAATAAAATGGCCCCCAAATTAAGGGGCACTATTAGAATGATTTTCTTAGAATAGCTGTGGCCTTATATGAGGGAGAGTGTCACTTCAGAAGCAGGCTTTAGGGTTTCCATATGCTCAAGCCATGCCCAGTGAGACTCTCTACTTACTGTTGCCTGCGTAACAAGATATATCAGCCACTTCTCCAGCACCACATCTGCCAGCATTAAAGTTTGGAGGCAGGAAGATACTGAGTTCTAGTCTAGCCTCATGAACACAGTATAACCCTATCTCAAAAAATAAAAAGAAAGAAAGAAAAAAAACTCAAAAGCAAGCCATAGGAGCCAGTGTGTTGCCTTGTGCTTGCAGTCCTGTTTTTGAGGGCTAGCCTGAACTACACAAGAGTTCCAGAGTAGTCGGAACATAAACTGAGATACTATCTCAAAAAAAAAGTAATATAAATGATTTCAAGTGGGAAAACACAGTAATAAAAATCTCTTGCATTTGTGACTGAATGAAAATAATAGATGTTACTTTAAAAAAGCACTCTTAAATGGTTTTTGACGCAGGTCTCATTGTGTACCCCAATCTTGCCTGGAACTAATAATACTCCTGCCTCAGCTTCCTGAGTGATAAGAGTACAGCCATGTGTCCTATGCTCAATTAAAAGCAATAAAGATAATTACAAACATTTCAAAAATAAATAATAACCAAAAAGCTTGTTTTAGAAACTACAGTATATTACAAAAGCTGGAATGATTATATCCAAAGTGGAACTGTTCATATGGCTAACGTCATGAGCTGGATCTCCAGGACCTCATGGACTGAATGTGGTGGTGCAACCCATCATCTCATCACTGGGAAAGTGGAGGCAGGAGATCAGAAATTTAAGGTCATCTTTGACTACCTAGTGAATTGCAGAGTACATGATGCTTAGAAAAAAATAACAAGCAAAAGGAACACAGCACAGAGAAATCACAGGGATGATAAATGATGAAAATCTATTATTTACACATTAATCCATTCAGCTAACACACCTACATAGACACTATTTTAAGAACCTTGCATATACAGAAGAATCAAGAAGCCCCACCTGGCCTACGGCGGGCAGACATTACACCCACTTCATGAGCACCCATACTTCAGTCCAGGACAAACAACAAGGACAGACAGACAGAGGTGATGTAAAAGGAGAGCAACAGAGCTACTGCATGGATACACAGACAAAGGTGGTGGCCATCTAGCTGGGACTCTGAGAATCAACCACTATCCAAGGCTTCACACAACCTTGTAAAGCTGCTTCTAGGTTTCAGAGACTCCCATTCCACATCCAACACTTACTCTGAAGCCAGCAGTCCAGATGGTGGGACAGTGAAGTCAGACAGGGTACCAATAGAGAGATCAAAGATGGAGAAGCTGCCCCCCACCATTACATCCCCAGGACGGTCAAAGTGACGCCTCTGCCTTGGCAACAGCCAGGCTCTTGGTGCAGAAAGAGCAGACACAGAGACACAGCCAAAGACAACAGGAAAGAGAATACACAGCCACATGCCTGCTGGGCACCAGGCAATCAGTGACAGGACAGCCTCATATGAATCAGTAGCCTGCAGTGAAGGGGCTTTTATATGGGAGAAAGTTCTTGATTAAGGGCCTAAAGCTAAGACCACACTGGGAATTCTAGGTTTGCTGACTGTGAGAAGAATATTGTTCACTACATGATGGAGGTGGGTGACCACTAAATCCCAGAGTCATTAAAAGTTTTATTCCCTTCTCCTGGGTCTTCTTAGACTCTTTGCATCCAAGGTCACAGTTTGGGGCATCATTTGTTGACTGCAGGAAAGGCAGCAATGGGTCTGATTGTCTCCTGAGGGACTTGCAAGCCCAGGAGCAGCTGTGCTCAGGACAATGTTTGGTAGCGAAACCCCTGGTGAGTACAAGAACAAACAGCCCAGTAACTGAAGTGAAATATTTAGTACATTGTTCACACTCTATAGCTCCTGAATACACCCCCCCATGTGTCTCCCCTGTGTTGATCCACTATGTTCTGGGTGGTTTTTGCTGTTTCTTAAGAATTTTTCAGAAAAGTTTATCTACCACAATTTGGAAATACACACAACCAAACACCAGAAAGCAATACCCATGTCTTTGTAGAGCCATTACTCATATTCCCAAGGTACTGAGCCTTTTTTCTATGATTTGAAAACAGATTTCAAGGATGCCAAGGTGGTGTTCAGGTAAATTCACTTGTTACACAAGCCTGATGGCCTGTGTGTGATACCAAAAATCAGCATAAAGTTAGAAGGAGACCCCACCCCATCCTTCAAAACCTGCAAGCTACAAGTCCCACTCTACCCCAAACACTTCTATCTCCAGTGACCTCAGAGGAACTCTTATACATAGATTACAACTACAGAGCAAAAACGAAGAGAGGAATGCTGAAAAATAAGGTATGGCTGCACAGAGTGGACCAAGAGAATGAATCGAGAGAGCAGACAAAGAGAATGAGCCAAGGGAGACCACAGCAGCTCACTGAGACACAGCAAGTGACAGTACAGAGTAGACTCAGAACAGTTCCCAAAGACACAGACAGCAACTGCAAGGATGGGACTAAGAGGCAAAACACTGCCAGCACCAAGTAGAGGAAGAGATGGGTAGATGTCAATGGAAATCAACATGGTAATACCAGGACTCAGTATCATACAACATGAAGATTTGATTATCCTAACCCAGAAGTCAGAAAACAAAATGATTTGAAATTTAACTTTATGGGAATGATGGAGATCTTTAAAGAGGAAATGAAAAATTCCCTTAAAGAAATGGAGGAAAAAAGAAACAAAAAATTGAAAAAAAAAACAATAAATCCCTAAAGAAACCTAAAATAAAACAAGAAAAAAAACAGGCAAACCAAACAGTTCAAACAGTTCTAGACTTGAACACTAAAATAGAGTCAATAAATAAAATACAAACCAAGGGAATTCTGGAAATGGAAAATCTGAATCAATGAATGGGAACTACAGAGGCAAATATAACAAACAGAATACAAGAGATGGAAGAGAAAATCTCAAGTGTTGAAGATACTATAGAGAAAATAGATTCATTCAAAGAAAATGATAAATCCAACAAGTTCTTAATGCAAAATATCCAGGAAATCTGGGTTACCATGAAAGTCCAAAACTAAGAATAATAGGGATAGGAGAAAAAGACTAAATCCAGCTCTAAGACACAGAAAATATGTTCAATAAAATCATAGGAGAAAATTTTCCAAACCTAGATAAATATATACTAATGAAGGCACAAGAAGCCAATAGGATATCAAATATTTTGGACCAAAAAAAAAGACCCCTCTGCATATACAACACAAAGCACAAAACAAACCGAGTAAAGTAAGAATGTTGAGAGTTGTAAAGGAAACATCTCAAGTACATATGAAGACAGACCTATCAAAACTACGCCTGACTTCTCAAGAAAAACCATAAAAGCCATAAGTTCTGGGATAGATGTGCAACAGAAATTAAAAGATCAGGTATGCAAGTACAACTACTATTCCAGCAAGATTTAAAAGCGATGGAGAAAAAAAAAAACGAGCCCAGCCCTCATGTTACAATGATTTTGTGGTATGATTGAACATCCCTGGTATATTCCAAAAAGTGGTATTGCTTGATCCTGAGGTAAGTTGACTCCCAATATCCTGAGAAACCACCACACTGATTTCCAAAGTGGTTGCACAAGTTTGCATTCCCACCAGCAATGAATGAGTATTCCCCTTATTCCACATCCTCTCCAGCATAGGCTATCATTGGTGGTTTTGATTTTAGCCATTCTAACAGTTGTAAGATGTTTTCTCAAAGTTGTTTTGATTTGCATTTCCCTGATTGCTAATGAAGTTGAACATGTCCTTAAATATATTTTGGCCATTTGCAATTCTTCTGTTGAGTGTAGTAATAAGGAGCAGTGGCGGGGCTGCGTCCCCAACACCCCAGCTGCCTGCTCGGCTAGCTTATGCCCCAAAATAATTACACACGTACACTGTATTTTTTTAATCACTGCTTGGCCCTTTAGCTCTAGCCCTTACTGGCTAATTCTGATATCCTGATCAACCCATCTCTAATAATCTGTGAGCACTGGTCTTACCAGGAAGATTCTAGCCTAAGTCCATACTGGGTCAGAGCTGGGGCAAGGCGTCTCTCTGAGGCGTCTGCTCCGGAGAGGAGAGCTGTGGAGTCTGAGCTCACTTCCTCTTCCTCCCAGCATTCTGTTCTGTTTACTCCACCTACGTATGCTCTAACCAATAAAATGGGCCAAGGCAGTTCCTTTATTAGCCAATGACCTTCCTCCATCATTTCCCCTTTTTCTGTTTAAACAAAAAAAAAGGGAAGGCTTTAACTTTAACATAGCAAAATTACATATAACAAAACAGTTATCAAGTAAAAATTACAATAATCTTTATCATAACTAAGGAAAACTATAACTATTACTAACTATTCTTAACTTCATCGAAGACTCCAAAAAGATACAATACTACCTAAGCAAACAAGAAAAAAGCAACTTTTAAAACTCTAGAAATGACAAAGACATCTCACTGCCTGGACAGTCACCCAAAGTTCCTCTGTACCGTTGGGGCATCCATCTTCAGCCTTCAGGCCCATGGTATCCAGCAGACATTTCCATAAATCAGGAAAATTCAAAGTCAGTTCAGTCACTATCTGTTGTGTCCTGCAGAATGTCTTGCAGACTCTTTCATGAATCAGGAACCCCGAAAGATCATCTCACCTTAGGCAAGTTCAGTAGTACTCTCTCTGTGGGTTCTCTGTGTCCAATTTATGCAATAGTCCAGGCAAGAGCAGTTTCTTGCCCAAATGGCTATCAAACTCCATAACGAGCCTCTTCGATGCCCATCTTCCTCTTGAAGTAGATTGGTGCTGCCAGGAGCAGAGTGTCTCATTGTCATGAAAAGTCCTAAGTTATTAAAACATTTAAAATGCCATATTCTATAATCTTTGAAAAATATGAAGAATGCCTACCTAAAATATATCTACGCACATCTAGAAAATATTAACTAACATGACTACAAACTTGACTATTATTTATGATTATCCATCAACAACCTATATTTCCTAATTATATATTACATTTTAATAATGAACTATACAATTGCAATACCTTAATCAATATCAGAAATACATATACATATAACAAAATTGACCTTAAATCTCTATCAATAAAGCAAAATCTATACTAATGCAAATTATTCATACCTATATCATATCCCCCTTTAAATGTAAAAGAACATTTATAAACATTTTTGGGAATATGGGCGCAGTTATTTCTCTCCAAACTGCTTCCTGCTGAATGGGGGCGTTGTTAATTAGGTCTTTCATGGTATAACCTGTGTGCCAGGGTCATCTCAGTTGGCAGTTGAGTGAAGTAATTTTTGAGGGTGTTCACATCAACCTTTCAGGAGGGCGTGGTCTATCATACCAAACTGGGATAGAAGAAATCTATAGAGTCTCATCCTCTGTGAAAACAAAAGAAGACTCTCTCCAAAACATCATATCCTTAGACCCAAATTCTGAAGTCATACCCTCATGATATCCGTACTGGTTCCACTTGGCAGCCCATATAATGAAATGTTTCTCTGTGCTTAGCTCCTTCACAGTCAAAAATTTTAAAGAAAACACAATGTACATAATCCAGACTCTCTGTGAATTTTTCATTTTTACGTGGCTTATTTTTCTTTATTTCTTTTAATCTCTTAACTATCTGTACTCTGTCTCTTTAAAGACTTTACCTTTTCTTTAAACCATTAACTTTATTCTCTATTACACAATGTATAAAAGATTCAAGTTAACTGTTTATAATTTAGTACAGATAAACCCAGTTGAACCTGGAATGGCATCTGTTAAAGTGCTGAGAAACAGGAAATACTTAGAAACACTGTACATTATTAAAGCTTTATCAAGTCAGAATGTTAAGCTTCTTTCACATTTTCATCGTTTTTGCCACAGGCTTGTAGCCAGGATGAATTTTTTTTCCAGCCAAGGAGTGAACCTTAAGAGGCCATCAGCTGCTTCGGGACGTTATGTTTGGTGGAATTGGTTTCAGCCGTCAATCATACCTTCAGGCCTGACAATCTGGTAAGTAATTAAATATTCAGGATAAGCCTGCTCTCCTCTGTAAATCACATACTCGGCTAACACCAGGCCATTTACACTGGGCCGCCCAGTGACTGAGTGATGGCCGGTAGGAGAATGTGCCATTTTCATTGCACTGAACTGCAGAAAAGACTTTCCTAAGGTCACTCGGCAAAAGAGCAGCTGCCTGTGGCAAATGTAACAAGATCTGTCTTTGTGAATTGGACATCCAGGACCACCTCCAATTCCATATACATACTGATTGCTTTTGGAAGAGTTTTCAGCAAAATAAATTCCAGCTCCGAACATGCCACCTATGTATGCATGCCTTTCATCAAAGCCCTTGTGGATAATTGCGTTCACAAAAGGAGACCCATGAAATAACATCCTCTCATTCGTATGGTTGTGGTTTTCTTCAGAAACTTCTTTTCTCCGGTGTGTATACCTTTCCCATAATTTCTTGTTACAAACCTTTTGAATCTTGAGGATATTGTATCTGTTGAAGATGCCACCTGCATGACCTCCATCTCTGTGCTCTCGAACAGTACTTTGCATCTCTTCCTCCACAGACTGAAATTCTTTATCATCAGGAGACAGATCTATGAGAATTGCTCCACTACGAGAGTTTTTTAGAGTTAAATATGGATTAAGACCTTGTTGTCCAGAGATTAGTCTTTCAACCCCTTTAATCAGCTTGTGTCGATGTCCATAAGCATTGATTCCAATCTCTTTCAGCTCCTTGTGCCCCATCTCAACTAGCACGTCCAAGGTGATCTGTTCTCGCTCAAATATATCCATTAAGTGCTCAAGCCCAAGATTCCTTATGAACTGAGTTATACTGAAATCTACTCCTGGATCTTCTTTTCTTTCCAAACTGGCAGCACCTTCTGTTGTACTTGAACCAACTACTGAGGACAGTTCAGAAAAACTCCCAGATAAGTTGTCAAGACTACTAGCTGCAGAAAGGCTTGAAGGGCTGGATGGACCTGAAGACAGAGCATCTGTGGTAGCTCCGGGGCTCCTCACACCATTGAGCACTTGAGGTTTATAGCATGAAGGCAGAGCAGAGGGGGGCATGGCTACTGTCAAGAGAGCGCTGACGTCGTCTGCTGAAACTAAATCTAAAGGTGTTTGTCCTTCTTGATTTTTAAGAGTAGGAGAAGCTCCATGGGCCAACAATAAAGCACAAACCTGTGTCCGTCCCTTTTGGGCTGCTTCATGTAACGGTGTGAAAGCCCATTTGTCCGTGGCATTGACACACGCATTGTACTTTATCAGTAAAGCTGCTACGACTACATGCCCATACGATGCTGCATTATGCAAAGGAATGAGTCCTCCTTTGTCTTGGGCATTCACATCAGCTCCATGTTGCAACAAATACTCTGCAACTTCCAAATTATTGTAGCCAGCTGCCAAGTGTAAAGGTGTAGAATGCCGACCTTCCTCCATCAGTTGAGAATTCTCTATTGAGTTCAGTACACCATTTTTAATTGGGTTAATTAAAATTTTAATGTCTAGTTTCTTGAGTTCTTTATATATTTTGGAGATCAGACCTTTCTCTGATGTAGGGTTGGTGAAGATCTTCTCCCATTCAGTAGGTTGCCATTTTGTCTTAGTGACAGTGTCCTTTGCTTTGTAGAAGCTTCTTAGGTTCAGGAAGTCCCATTTACTCATTGTTGCTCTTATTGTCTATGCTATTAGGGTTAAATGTAGGACGTGGTCTCCTGTGCCCATGTGTTGCATTCCACTCCCCACTTTTTCTTCTATCAGGTTCACTATGGTCAGATTTATATTGAGGTCTTTAATCCATTTGGACTTGAGTTTTTTGCATGGTGATAGATATGGATCTATTTTCATTCTTCTACAGGTTCACATCCAGTTATGCCAGAACTATTTGTTAAATATCTTTTTTTCTTCCATTGTATAGTTTCGGCTTCTTTGTGGAAAATCAGATGTTCATAGGTTTGTGGATTAATATCTGGGTCTTCGATTTGATTCCACTTGTCAATGTCTCTGTTTTTATGCCAATACCAATCTGTTTTCATGATTGCAGCTCTGTAATAGAGTTTGAAGTCAGGGAATGTAATGCCTCCAGAAGTAACTTTTGTACAAGATTGTTTTGGCTATCCTGGGTTTTTTGTTTTTTGATATAAAGTTGATTATTGTTCTCTCAAGGTCTGTGAAGAATTTTGTTGGGATTTTGATGGGTATTGCATTCAATGTATAGATTGCCTTTGGTAGCTCTGCCATTTTTACTATGTTGATCCTACCAATCCAACCACATGGGAGATCCTTCCATTTTCTGGTATCCTCTTCAATTTCTTTCTTCAAAGACTTAAAGTTCCTGTCAAATAGATCTTTCACTTCCTTGGTTAGAGTTAGCCCAAGATACTTTACGCTATTTGTGGCTATTGTGAAAGGTGATGTTTCTCTGATTTCACTCTCTGTTTCTTTGTTCTTTGTGTATAGGAGGTCAAATGATTTTTTGGAGTTGATTTGTATCCTTCCACATTACTAAAGGTGTTTATCAGCTGTAGGATTTTTTGGTAGAGTTTTTGGGGTCGCTTATGTACACTATCATATCATCTGCAAATAACAAAAGTTTGATTTCTTCCTTTCAAATCTCCTTGATCTCCTTATGCTGTCTTATTGCTATTGCTGGAATTTCAAGCACTATATTGAAGAAGTATGGAGAAAGTGGACAGCCTTGTCTTGTTCCTGATTTTAGTGCGATGGCTTTGAGTTTCTCTCCATTTAATTTAATGTGAACTGTCAGCTTCCTGTATATTGCTTTTATTATATTGAGGAACGAACCTTGTACCCCTAACCTCTCCAAGACCTTTATCATAAAGGGGTGTTGAATTTTGTCAAATGCTTTTTCAGCATCTAATGAAATGATCATATGGTTTTTTCCTTCAATTTATTTATATGATGGATTACATTGATAGATTCACGTATGTTGAACCAGCCCTGCATGTCTGGGATGAAGCCTACTTGATCGTAATGGATAATTTTTTTTAATGTGTTCTTCGATTCTGTTTGTCAGTATTTTATTGAGAATTTTTGCATCAATGTTCATGAGTGAGACTGGTCTGTAATTCTCTTTCTTGGTTGGGTCTTTTGTGGTTTTGGAATCAGGGTGACTGTAGCTTCATAAAAAGAGTTTGCAATGACTCTTCTGATTCCATTATGTGAAACACATTAAGGAGTATAGGTATCAGCTCTTTTTTGAAGTTCTGATAAAATTCTGCATTAAAACCATCAGGTCGCCCCAGAGTCCGGGATTCAAAGGCGGTTGTCAAGCCAGTCCTGTTCCAGGCTCCTCTGCCTTTTCTTTCTCTTTCAACATGACAGATGCTGCTGTGTCCTTTGCTGAAGGCGTAAGTCACAAACAATGCCACACCAAGTTGGGATTATGATTAATAGGGTGATATTTATTTAAAGGGGAAAAACTTACAGATCACTGTCCCAGGCAACAGTCCTCTACGCGACCAGGAGTCTAGTCGCCGGCGGAGCAGGAAGTGAAGAGAGAGAGGAGAGGGAAGTGGCCGCTTTTTTAAAGGGAGAGAGACCACGCCCCAAGGGGCTGGTATCTCAGCGGCGATAGGCTGGAGGAGTGGGAGGACCTCTCGCAACACTTTGCCAAGGACTTCTTGGCAGGTGGAGTAGCCGTGGCCATCTCCAAGACAGCAGTAGGGCCCATCGAGCGGGTCAAGCTGCAGCTGCAGCATGCCAGCAAGAGAATCACGACAGATAAGCAATACAAGGGCATTATAGACTGCGTGGTTCGTATCCCCAAGGAACAGGGAGTCTTGTCCTGGCATAGTAACCTGGCCAATGTCATCAGATACTTCTCCACCCAGGCTCTCAACTTTACCTTCAAATATAAATACAAGCAGATCTTTTTGGGTGGTGTGGACAAGAGGACCCAGTTTTGGCACTACTTTACAGGGAACCTGGCATCAGGTGTTGCCGCTGGGGCCACATCCTTGTGCTTTGTATACCCTCTTGATTTTGCCCTTACCCGTCTAGCAGCTGATGTGGGCAAAGCTGGAGCTGAAAGGGAATTCAAAGGCCATGGTGACTGCCTGGTTAAGATCTACAAATCTGATGGGATTAGGGACCTGTACCAAGGCTTTAATGTGTCAGTCCAGGGCATTATTATCTACCGAGCTGCCTACTTTGGCATCTATGACACTGCAAAGGGAATGCTTCCAGATCCCAAGAACACTCACATCTTCATCAGCTGAATGATTGCACAGTCTGTCACTGATGTTGCTGGCAACCTTTGACACGGTTCGCCATATGATGATGCAGTCAGGACACAAAGGAACTGATATCATGGACACAGGCACGATCGACTGCTGGAGGAAGATTGCTCGTGATGAAGGAAGCAAGGCCTTTTTCAAGGGTGCATGGTCCAACGTTCTCAGGGGCATGGATGGTGCCTTTGTGCTTGTCTAGTATGATGAGATCAAGAAATAAACATAATTATGTCTTAGGTGTTCTCCCCGAGAACAGGCATGTTGTATAATACACCATATCTTGAACATTCTCATTTTCTCTGGGCTGTTTGTTTTATCAATGGCAACTATTTACCAATTGAAAAATGGGAAGCAATAATATTCATCTGATCAGTTTTCTCTTAAAGTCATTTCCATAATGGCAATAATGATGGAACTCAATTATATTATTTATTTCAGTCACTCCTGATAATAAAACCTGAAGAAATACAAAATACCTAAAGACAAAAAAAAATCAAGTCCTAGGCTTCTTTTGGTTAAGAGGTTTTTAATATAAGTTCTATTTCCTCACGACTTATAGGTCTATTTAAATTGTACATCTGGTCTTGATTTAATTTTGGTAAATGGTACTTATCTAAAAACAAGTCCATTTCTTTTACATTTTCCAACTTTGTGGCATATAAGCTTTTGTAGTAAACCTAATGATTCTCTGAATTTCCTCAGTGTCTGTTGTTGTGCCACCACATTCATTTCTGAACTTGTTAATTTACATGTTCTCTCTCTCTGCCTTTTGATTAGTTTAAATAAAGGTTTGTCTATC
The DNA here is from genome assembly GCF_037038515.1 of Microtus pennsylvanicus. Taxonomy (NCBI): domain Eukaryota; kingdom Metazoa; phylum Chordata; class Mammalia; order Rodentia; family Cricetidae; genus Microtus; species Microtus pennsylvanicus. The sequence goes on along the minus strand of NC_134579.1, from coordinate 147,986,056 downwards.
TTGTTGATTTTCTCAAAGAACCGGCTCTTTGTTTCACTGATTCTTTGGATTGTTTTCTGTGTTTCTTTTCTACTTTGTTGATTTCAGACCTCAGTTTGATTATTTTTTTCCTGGATGTTTTGTGTTAAGAATTTGTTGGATTTGCTGGATTTCTTTGATTAGTGAGTCTATTTCCTCTATAGTATTCTCAGTGCCTGAGATTCTTTCTTCTATCTCTTGTATTCTAATGGTTATACTTGTCTCTGTAGTTCATGTTCATTTTCTATATCCATCCATCCCTTGGTTTGTGGTTTCTTTTTATTACCTCCATTTCTGTCCTCAAATCTTTAACTGTTTCCTTTACCTGTTTGATTGCTTTTTCTTTGTTTTCTTGGGTTGCTTTGAGGGATTTATTAATTTCTTCTAACTTTGTTTGTCTTCACTTCCATTTCTTTAAGGGAGTTTTTCACTTCCTGTTTAAGAGTCTCCATCATTTTAATAAAGTTATGTTTAAAGTTGATATCTTCTATTTCTTCTGTGTTATAATTAGAATGTTCAAGTCTTCCTATTGCGTTTTTGCTGAAATCTGGTGTTATCATGTTTCTTTTCAGGATGTTGGAGGAATTCTTGCATTGGCTGTCAACTCTCTCCATACCTCTTCAATATAGTGCTTGAAGTTCCAGCAATAGAAATAATACAACTTAAGGAGAACAAGGGAATCCAAATTAGAAGGGAAGAAGTCAAACTTTGGTTATTTGCAGATGATATATTAGTGTACATCAGTGACCCCAAAAACTGTACCAGAGAACTCCTATAAATACCTTCAGTGATGTGTCAGGATACAAGATCAACTCAAAAAATTAGTAGCCCTCCTATAAACAAAGGATAAAGAAGCAGAGAGTGAAATCAGAGAAACATCACCTTTCACAATAGCCACAAACAGCATAAAGTATCTTGGGGTAACTCTAACCAAGGAAATGAAAGATCTGTTTGACAAGAACTTTAAGGCTTTGAAGAAAGAAACTGAAGAGGATACCAGAAAATGGAAGGATCTCCCATGTGATTGGATTGGTAGGATCAACATAGTAAAAATGGCAATTCTACCAAAGGCAATCTATACATTGAATGTAATTAGCATCAAAATCCAAAAAAAAAAATCTTCACAGACCTTGAGAGAACAATAATCAACTTTATATGAAATAAAAACCAGGATAGCCAAAACAATCCTATACAATAAAAGTACTTCCAGAGGCATTACCATAACTGACTTCAAACTCTATTACAGAGCCACAGTAAAAAAAAAACAGCTTGGTACTGGCATAAAAACAGAGACGTTGAAAGGGAATTCAAATTGAAGACCATTATATTATATCACAAACCTATGAACATCTGATTTTTTACAAAGAAGCTAAAATTATACAATGAAATAAAGAAAGCATCTTTAACAAATGATGCTGGCCTAAATGGATGTCAACCTGTAGAAAAATGAAAATAGATCTGTATCTATCACCATGCACAAAACACAAGTCCAAATGGATTAAAGACCTCAATATTAATCTGAACACACTGAACCTGATAGAAGAGAAATTGGGGAGTGGAATGCAACACATGGGCACAGGAGACCACGTCCTACGTTTAACCCTAGTAGCACAGACAATAAGAGCAACAATGAGTAAATGGGTCCTCCTGAACCTGAGAAGCTTCTAAAGCAAATGATACAGTCATTAAGACAAAATGGCAACCTACTGAATGGGAGAAGATCTTCACCAACCCCACATCAGACAAAGGTCTGATCTCCAAAATATATAAAGAACTCAAGAAACTAGACATTAAAATTCTAATTAACCCAGTTAAAAAAATGTGGTACTGAACTCAACAGAGAATTCTCAACAGAAGAATTTCAAATGGACAAAATGTATTTAAGGACATATTCAACTTCATTAACAATCATGGAAATGAAAATCAAAACAACTTTGAGATACCATCTTACACCGGTCAGAATGGCGAAAATCAAAAACACCAATAATAACCTATGCTGGAAAGATGTGGAGTAAGGGGAACATGGATGACATTGCTGGTGGGAATGCAAACTTTGGATATCAGTGTGCCGGTTTCTCAGGAACCTGGGAGGCAACATACCTCATGATCCATCAATACCACTCTTGGGAATATACCCAAGAGGTGCCCTATCATACTAAAAAAGCATTTGTTCAACTATGTTCATAGCAGCACTATTTGTAATAGCCAGAACCTGGAAACAACCAAGGTGCCCCTCAATAGAAGAATGGATAAAGAAGGTGTATCACCTCAGCGGTAAAAAACAATGACATCTTGAATTTTACATGTAAATGGATGGAAATAGAAAACACTATTCTGATTGAGATAACCCAGACCCAAAAAGATGAATACTGTATGTACTCACTCATTAGTGGATTCTAGCCATAAACAAAGGGCATTGAGCCTATAGTTTGTGATCCTAGAAAAGCTAAGAAATAAGGTGAACCCAAAGAAAGACATATAAATCCTCCTGAAAATTGGAAGTAGACAAGATCACTAGGCAGATGTTGGGAGCATGGGGGTGGTCTGGGGTGAGAGGAAGGGGAGAGCTGGAGGAAGAAGGGAGAAGGGGAGGGTTGGGGAGAGCTTTGGAGAATAGGATGGTTGAGATGGAGGAATCATGAATATGGGAGGTTGGAAAAAGATATCTTAACGAGGGAACCATTTTGGGGTTGGCAAGAAGCTTGACTCGAGAGGGGTTCCCAGGTGTCCACAGGGATATCCCCAGCTAGAACTCTGGGCAGTGGAAGAGAGTGTGCCTGAACTGGCCTTGTCTCTTAGTCAGACTGATGACTGTCTTGAACATCACCATAGAACCTTCATCCAGCAACAGATGAGATAGAGACAGAGACCTACATTGAAGCACTGGGCTAAATTCCCAAGGTCCAGTTGAAGAGCAGAAAGAGGGAGAAGAAGAGCAAGGAAGTCAGGAACGTGAAGGGTTGGTCAACCCACTGAGACAGTGTGCCTGAGCTAATGGGAGCTTACCAAATTCAACTGGACTGGGACTGAATGAGCAAAAGATCAAACTGGACCCTCTGAATGAGGCTGACAATTGGGGATGGCTGAGAACCCAATGATAATGGCACTGGGATATGTCTCTACTGCATGTACAGGCTTTTTAGGACCCTAGTCTATTTTGATGCAAACCTTCCTAGGCATGGATGGAGGAGGGAGGTCCTTGAACTTCCCACAGGGCAGGGTACCCTGCCCTCTCTTAAGACTGGAGGGGCAAGGGGAAAGGGAAGGGCTGGAGTGGGAGGGATGTGGGAGGAGGGGAGGAAGTGGAAATTTGAATGGTATTATTTATAAAGTAATAAAAAATTTATTAGAAAAACAATCTGACCACACTGAAACTGATAGAAAGTGGGAAGTAGACATCAATGCATGCACACAGGAGAATACCTCCTAAACATAACCCCAGTAGCACAGACACTGACAGCAACTATAAATAAACTGGACCTCCTATAACTGAGAAGCTTCTGTAAAACAAAGGACACGGTCAATAACACAAAAAGGCAGCCTACTAAATGATAAAAAACTTCACAGACCCCACATCAGACAAAGAACTGATCTCCAAAATATATAAAGAACTCAAGAAATTAGACATCAAAATTCCAAATAATCTAGTTAAAAAATGGGCTACAGAACTAAACAGACAATTGTCAACAGAAGAATGTCAAATGGCCAAAAGAAATATTCAACATCCTTAGCCATCAGGAAAATGCAAATCAAAACGACTCTGAGATACCATCTTACACCAGTCAGAATGACTATGATCAAAGGTACCAATCATAGCTTATGCTGGAGAGGATGAGGAGTAAGGGGAACACTCCTCCTTTGCTGGTGTGAATGCAAACTTGCACAACCATTCTAGAAGAGAGTACTATGGTATCTCAGAAAATTGGGAATCAACCTACCTCGGGACCCAGCAATACCACTCTTGGGTATATACCCAAAAGATGTTAAATCATACTACAAGGACATTTGTTCAACTATGTTCACAGCAGCATTATTTGTAATAGCCAGAACCTAGAAATTACATAGATTCTCCTCAACTGAAGAACAGATAAAGAAAATGTGGTACATTTACATAATGGAGTACTACTCAGCAGTCAATAAAGGTCCTATCCCAAACTAAAAAAAAAAATGGCATCATGAAATTTGCTTGTAAATGGATGGAACTAGAAAAAAACATTCTGAGTGAGGTAACTCAGACCCAGAAAGATGAATATGGTATGTACTCACTCATAGGTGAATACAAGCCATAAAGCAAAGAACAATGAGGATATTGTTCATGACCAGAGAAGCTAAGTAACAAAGTGAACTCTAAGTGAAAAATTTATAGATCCCCTTGAAAGGGGGAAATAGACAGATCTCCTGACAAAATTGGGATCATGGGGCTTGGGGGAGGGAGGTCAGAAAGGGAGAAGGAAGGGAGAATGGGTAGGAGAGGAGAACTTGAGGGAACAGGATAGTCAAGATGGAGAAAGGACAGAGATGAGAGAAAGGAAAGAGATATGTAGAAGGAGCGGTGGGCCACTTCCTTTCACCCAGCTCCCGGCCCCCTGGCTAGCCTGCCCCGAAATAACAACACACAAATTGTATTCATTTAAACATTGCTTGGCCCATTAGTTCTAGCCTCTTATTGGCTAGTTCTCACAATTTGATTAACCCATTTCTAATAATCTGTGTAGCACCATGAGGTAGTGGCTTACCAGATAGATTCAGCATATCTGACCTAGCAGCTGGCTCCATCGCATCTGACCTGGACAGGAGAGGCAATGTGTCTGCCTAACTTCCCTTGTTCCCAGCATTCTCTTCTGTTTACTCTGCCTACCTAATTTTCTGTCCTATCAAAGGGCCAAGGCAGCTTCTTTATTGACCAATGAAATCAACATAAAACAGAAGACTCTCCCACATAATTTCCTCTTTTTCTGTTTAAACAAAAAAGAAATGCTTTCACTTTAACATGGTAAAATTACATATAACAAAACAGTTATCAAGTAAGAATTACAGTTACAATATTTATATCTATTTTATTTTTTATCATACCAAAGAAAACAATTATAACTATCTATTCTTCAACTCCATCAAAGACTCCCGAATGATATAATATTCCCTAAGTAAACAAGAAGTAAGCAACTTCCAAAACTCTAGAAATGACAGAGACATCTTGCTTCCTGTACAGTAACCCAAAGTTCTTTTGTACCGTTGGGGTATTCACCTTCAGCCTACAGGCCCATAGTATACAGCAGACATTTCCACAAAGCAGAAATTTCAAAGCAGTTCAGTTACTATCTGCTGTGTCCTGCAGACTTTTTCATGAATCAGGAACCCTGAAAGATCATCTCACCTTTAGACAAGTTCAGCAGTCCTCTCTCTGAGGGTTCTCTGTGTCCAGTTTATGCAATAGTCCAGGCAAAAGCAATTTCTTGCCCAAATGGCTATCAAACTCCATAAGGAGCCTTTTCGATGCCCATCTTCCTCTTGATTTAGCTGGTGCTGCCAGGAGCAGATGTGTCTTATTGTCATGAAAATCCTAAGTTATTAAAAGATCAAATGCCATATTCTGCAGTCTTTGAAAGATATGAAGAATGTCTATCTAACTGAAATATATCTCTATATATCTAGAAAATATAAAATGACTACAAGCCTATTATTGATGATTATCCATTAACAACCTATGTTTCCTAACTATACATTACATTTTTAAATGAACTACACAATCACAATACCTTAATTAAGATCAGAAATACGTATACATATAGCAAAATTGACCTTTAATTTATATCAACACAGCAAAAATTTATAACGATGTAAATTATTCATATCTATATCATATGCCACATTAAATGTAAAAGAACATTTATAAACAATATTTGGGAAAATGGGCATAGTTTTTTATATGGCTCCATCGCATCTGACCTAGACAGGAGAGGCAATGTGTCTGCCTAACTTCCATTCTTCTCTCCAAACTGCTTCCTGCTGTATGGGGGAGGTTTTATTTAGGTCGACTTTTCTGTTTTTATGCCAATACCAAGCTGTTTTCAATACTGTAGCTCTGTAATAGAGTTTGACGTCAGGGAGGGTAATGCCTACAGATGATCCTTTATTGTAAAAGATTGTTTTGGCTATCCTGGGTTTTTTGTTTTTCCATATAAAGTTGATTATTGTCTTCTCAAGGTCTGTGAAGAATTTTGATGGGATTTTGATGGGGATTGCATTGAATGTGTAGATTGCTTTTGGTAGAATTGCCATTTTTACTATGTTGATCCTCCCAATCCAAGAGCAAGGGAAATTCTTCCATTTTCTGGTGTCCTCTTCAGTTTCTTTCTTCAAAGACTTAAAGTTCTTGTCATATAGGTCTTTCACTTCCTTGGCCAGAGTTACCCCAAGATATTTTAGGCTATTTGTGGCTATTGTGAAAGGTGACGCTTCAATGATTTTCCTCTCTGTTTCCTTATCCTTAGTGTATAGGAAGGCAACTGATTTTTTGGAGTTGAACTTGTATCCTGCCACAATACTAAAAGTGTTTATCAGCTGTAGGAGTTCTTTGGTAGAGTTTTTGGGGTCACTTATGTACACTATCATATCATCTACAAATAATGAAAGTTGAACTTCTTCCTTTCAAATACGAATCCCCTTGATCCCCTTCTGTTGTCTTATTGCGATTGCTAGAACTTCCAGCACTATATTGAAGAGGTATGGAGAGAGTGGACAGCCGTGTTGTGTTCCTGATTTTAGTGGGATGGCTTTGAGTTTTTCTCCATTTAACGTAATGTTGGCTGTCGGCTTGCTGTTAATAGCTTTTATTATATTTAGGTATGATCCTTGTATTCTTAATCTCTCCAGGACCTTTATCATAAAGGGGTGTTGAATTTTGTCAAATGCTTTTTCAGCATCTAATAAAATGATCATATGTTTTTTTTTCTTTCAGTTTATTTATATGATGGATTACATTGATAGATTTTCGTATGTTGAACCAGCCCTGCATCTCAGGAATGAAGCCTACTTGATCATAATGGATAATTTTTCGGATGTGTTCTTGGATTCGGTTTGCCAGTATTTTGTTGAGGATTTTTGTGACGATATTCATGAGTGAGATCGGCCTGTAATTCTCTTTCTTGGTTAAGTCTTTGTGAGGTTTTGGTATCAGGGTGACTGTAGCTTCATAAAAGGAATTTGGCAATGACTCTTCTGTTTCTATATTGTGAAATACATTAAGGAGTTTAGGTATTACCTCTTCTTGGAAATTCTGGTAGAATTCTTCATTGAAACCATCTGGTCCTGGGCTTCTTTTGGAAGGAAGGTTTTTGAATACAGCTTCTAATTCTTCGCAACTAACACGTCTATTTAGATTGTTCACCAGGTCTTGATTTAATTTTATTATATGGTACTTATCTAAAAAAATGTCTATTTCTTTAGCATTTTCCAGTTTTGTGGCATACAGGCTTTTGTAGTAAGAGCTAATGATTCTATGAATTTCCTCTGTGTCTGTGGTTATGTCCCACTTTTCATTTCTGATCTTATTTATTTGTGTGTTCTCTCTTTGTCGTTTAATTAGTTTGGATAGGGGTTTGTGGATCTTGTTGATTTTCTCCAAGAACCAACTTTTTGTTTCATTGATTCTTTTGACTGTTTTCTGTGTGTCTATTTTGTTGATTTCAGCCCTCAGTTTGATTATTTCCAGTCTTCTACTCCTCCTGGGTTTTTTTCTAGAGTTTTAAGGTGTGCTGTTAAGTCCCCAATGTATGCTTTCTCCGTTTTCTTTAAGTGGGCACTTAGTGCTATAAACTTTCCTCTTAGCACTGCTTTCATCGTGTCCCCTAGGTTTGAGTATGTTGTCTCTTTATTTTCATTAAATTCAAGGAAGACTTTAATTTCTTTCTTAACTTCTTCCTTGACCTAGGTGTGGTTCAGCGTTTGACTGTTCAGTCTCCGTGAGTTTCCCGACTTTCTGGGTGTAGCATTGTTGTTGCCTTCTAGCTTTAATCCGTGGTGATATGATCAGACACAGGTGGACACTGCTATTTTTTTGTATCTGTGGAGGTTTCCTTTGTTACTGAGTATGTGGTCAATTTTCGAGAAGCATCCATGAGCTGCAGAGAAGAAGGTATATTCTTTCCTATTTGGGTGGAGTGTTTTATAGATGTCTGTTAGGTCCATTTGCTTCATTACCTCCAATAATTCTCTTAATTCTCTATTAGGTTTCTGTCTGATTGACATGTCCATTGGTGAGAGAGGAGTGTTGAAGTCTCCTACTACTAGTGTGTGTGGTTTGATGTCTGCCTTGAGTTTTAGTAATATTTCTTTTACATAAGTTTGTGCTTTTATATTAGGGGCATAGATATTCAGGATTGAGACTTCATCCTGATGAATTGTTCCTGTTATGTGTATAAAATGTCCATCTCAATCTTTTCTGATTGATTTTAGTTTGAAGTCAACTTTGTTAGAAATCAGTATGGCCACACCTGCTTGTTTCTTAGGACCGTTTGCTTGAAAAACCTTTTCTCAACCCTTTACTGTGAATAGATGCCTGTCTTTTTGATTGACATGTGTTTCTTGTAAACAGCAGAATGTTGAATCCTGTTTTTGTATCCAACCTCTTAGCCTGTGCCTTTTTATAGGTGAATTGAGTCCATTAATATTAAGTGATATTAATGACCAGTGGCTCTTTACTCCAGATATTCTTATTGTTATTTTGTGTAGAGTTTGTGTGTCTCCCTTCTTTGAGTTGTGCTGGTGAAGGGTTGCTAGATGCCTGAGTTATTGTAGGCCATGTTGGAAATGTTGGATTCCTTGCATTTGATTTTCCTTCTATTACTTTCTGTAGGGCTGGATTTGTGGCTACGTATTGTTTAAATTTGATCTTATCTTGTAATGTCTTGTTTTCTCCATTGATAGTGAACAATAGCTTGGCTGGGTATAGTAGTCTGGGCTTGCATCCATGGTCTCTTAGTTTCTGAAGTACATCTATCCAGGACCTTCTGGCTTTCATGGTTTCCATAGAGAAGTCAGGTGTAAGTCTGAATGGTTTACCTTTATAAGTTACTTGGCCTTTTTCCTTTGCAGCTCTTAATATTCTTTCTTTAGTCTGTATATTTTTTGTTTTGATTATTATATGGTGAGGGAATTTGTTTTGATCCAGTCTGTTTGGTGATCTGTATGCTTCTTGAATATTCAAAGGAATATCTTTCTTTATGTTGGGAAAGTTTTTTCCATAGTTTTGTTAAAAATATTTTCTGAGCCTTTGAGCTGTGACTCTTCTCCTTCTTCTATCCCTATTATTCTTAGGTTTGGTCTTTTTATTGTGTCCCATATTTCCTGAATGTTTTGTGATGAGAATTTGTTGGCTTTGCAGTTTTCTTTGATCATAGCATTTATTTTCTCTATGGTGTCCTCAAAATCTGAGATTCTTTCTTCTATCTCTTGTATTCTATTGATTATGCTTGTTTCTGTAGTCCCTGCTCATTGACTTAGATTTTCCGTATCCAGCTGGTCCTCAGTTTCTGTTTTCTTCCTTGCTCCATTTCATTTTTCAATTCTTAAACTGTTTCCATTGCCTGTTTGATCACTTTTTCTTGGTTTCCCAGGGTATCATTTACGTATTTACTTATTTCTTCAAACTTTTTGTTATACTTCTCATCCATTTCTATAAAGGCGTTTTTCACATGTTGTTTAAGGGACTCTATTGCTTTCATAAAGTCAATTTTTTCCACTTCTTCTGTGTTAGGGTGTTCAAGTCCTTCTGTTGTAAGATCATTGGGTTCTGGTGTTTTCATGTTGTTTTTCAGATTGTTGGGTGAATTCTTGCCTTGGTGCCTGCCCATCTCCTCCTATTGATGCTATCTAATGGGTCTTTTAAAACCGGATCAGGTTTCCCTGCTGGCCAGGGGCCTCAACTACAAAATGCCCCCACTCTGTTTCCTGGCTCCCGCCACGAGCCAAAATCCCTCTCACCACTCAGAAGGGTCTTCAGGAACAGGACCAGGCTCCCTGTTCACCAGGAGGGTCTTCAGCAACTTGACCAGGCTCCCTGTTCAGCAGGGACCTCGCCAATAAAAGGCCTACTACTCTGCAGGCCAGCCCCCCAAAAACCTACTTGGTTAAATTGTAGTGGGACAATCTGCTCTCAGTGTGGGCTTCACTGTTTCATGCTTGGACCATCCCGTGTTGACCGGGTCTGCGTGCCAGTCTCCCCACCGTGTGCATCTGCACGCCGGTCTCCCTACCACGTGCGTCTGCACGCTGGTCTCCCCGCCGCGTCGTCTGTCCCCGCTCGTGTGTCTGCTTAGATCTAAATTTTAAAGTCAAGGTATTCTCAAAATATCTATCTTAGATTAGTTCAGTAGAATTTATAAACAAATATCTTTTAGCAGCAGTTGTTCCTTCCTCAATGTTCAAACAATTCAAAGACAGCATAATAGCATATAATATCAAGATTCTCTATGTATTTTCCATTTTTGTGCAGCTTTATTTTAACCTCTCTTTCTTTTATTTTTACTTTTATTTTTTGAGATAGGTTCTCTGCATATCTTTTTCCTAGAATAACTTTTTACACCTGACTGTCATTGAACTCTCAGAGATCGTTCTGTCTCTGCCTCCCAGGCATTGGGATTAAAGGTGTGTCCTGCCACACCTTGAGGTCACAGATGTCAATCTACCTCTGCCTCCCAAGTGTTGTGAATAAAGGTGTGTACCACCACACCCTTCTCTCTCTCTCTCTCTCTCTCTCTCTCTCTCTCTCTCTCTCTCTCTCTTTAAGAACTTTAACTTTTTTCTTTCTCTCCCAAGGCAGCTTATATTTTTGACACAGAGTAAACCATTTAGAGGTTTTTTTCTCTTTGAATCTCTTTTTACTGTATATCTCTCTCTTTCTGACTACATGAGTCTTTAAGGAGAAGATTAAAGCTGTGGCTTTGACAGCTGGATCCAGCCCAATTACTTAGCTTTCCAGCCTCATGGCAGAGGTACCGGCTGTATCCAGGTTTATCACCACAACTCTATGGTGTTTCAAGGTCCCTGCCAGCAAGCAAGCTGCCACATTCTCCTCACAGACCACACTCAGTCAGACTGCCTGCCTGAAAGAGTCAGAGTTTTTCCTGGAAGGACGGACCAGAAAGCCGACATTTTAAAAGGAGCAGCTTTTTTCCTGCTATGGCTGAAAACTGAAAACCATGTGTTCAGCTTTTCATCAACACCATTTAAGTGTTTCGTGGAAGAACCTCTTAAAAGAGCTGCAAGGTTTTGCAGCTAAAGCTGAGTCAGGAAGCCTCTCTTAGATGAGAGCGCTTGCTTGCCTCTAGCAAGCAGAGCAGACCCGAGAAATTGCTGCTACCAAGAAAACATGCTTTACTCTATTCTTTCCCGAGCTTTCTCAGGCTTTCTGTGGATTCAGTTATACACGTCTGGGCACTATTTGTAGAAGGAGCAATGGGCCACTTCCTGCCACCCAGCTCCCGGCCACCTGGCTATCTTATGCCCCGAAATAACAACACACAAATTGTATTCATTTAAACATTGCTTGACCCATTAGTTCTAGCCTCTTATTGGCTAGTTCTCACATCTTGATTAACCCATTTCTAATAATCTGTGTAGCACCATGAGTGGTAGGTTACCAGGAAAGATTCAGCATGTCTGACCTGGCAGCTGGTTCCATCACATCTGACCTGGAGAGGAAAGGCATTGCGTCTGCCTAACTTTCCTTCTTCCCAGCATTCTGTTCTGTTTACACCGACTACCTAATTTTCCGTCCTATCAAAGGGCCAAGACAGTTTCTTTATTGACCAATGAAATCAACACAAAACAGAACAGAAGACTCTCTCACATTAGAGATAGTTTGATTGAGGGAGTCATCATTGGGCTAGCAAGAAACCTGGCACTAGAGAAATTCCCAGGGATCCACAAGGATGACCCCAGCTAAGACCCTAAGCAATAGTGGAGAGGTTGCCCAAACTGGTCTTTCCATGGAGATAAATTGATGACTACCTTTTTTAGTTTGTTTTGTTTTGTCTTGTCTTATTTGATGACTATCTTAAATGTCATCATAGAAACTTCATCCAGCAACTGATGGAGAAAGGAACAGAGTTTCACAGTGGAGCACTGAGCTGAGCTCTAGTTGAAGAGTGCAGGAGGTGAGAATATGAGCAAAGAGGTCAAGACGATGATGGGTGCACCCACAAAAATAGCTTACCCAAACTACTAAAGGCCAGAGAGGGAAGGAACCAGCACAGGACCAAACTAGACCCTTTAAATGTGGGTGATATTTGTTTGGCAGGGGAAGAATTCAGGGCAACTAGTGGTGGCACCAGGATTTGTCCCTGATGCTTGTACTGGCTATTTGGAACCCATTCTCTTTGAATGGATACCTTAATCAGGCTGGTTATAGTGGGAGAGCCTTGGTCCTTCCTCAGAGCAATGTGCCTTGGCCTGTTATAGTAAGAACAGCGGGGCTGCATCCCCAGCATCCGGCCGCCCACATGGCTAGCTCTAGCTTATGCCCCAAAATAATTACACGGAAACTGTATTCTTTTAAACACCACTTGGCCCATTAGTTCCAGCCTTTTCTCAGCTAACTCTGGCACCTGGACTAGCCCATTTCTAATAATCTGTGTAGCACATGAGCTGGCTTACCAGGAATGATCTTAATCTGCATCTGCTTGGAGTGGGAGAATCATGGCGACTCCTTCACTCAGCTTCTTTCTCCCAACATTCTGTTCTGTTTACTCCGCCTACCTAATTTTTTGTCCTATCAGAGGCCAAGCAGTTTCTTTATTACTTAACCAATGAAATTAACACAAGCCAGAAGACTCTCCCCCATCATTGGCCCTCGCTACAGAGTGTATGATGGTGTTGTTGAAGGAGGAGGGAGTGGGAGGAGGGAAGGCAGTGGGAACTGGGATTAGTATGTAAAATGAAAAAAGATAGTTTTTTATTGAAAAACATTTAAAAAGAAAGAAATATGTATAGATTCTAAAAACAAGGTGCTGGGACTGGGTGGTGATCACAACTGGGCAGGTGGGAGTTCCTTTGTTTCAATAGTCTGTTTGCAGCAAGGTAGAACTTTTGTCTGCGAGGTCCCTGGCCAGCTAGGGGCTCTGATCCTGTACCAAAAGAGCCATCAGAGGAGTTAGTGAGTTTCTGACCTGTGGCAGCAGCCCAGGAGATGGAACACAGACATTCTTCAACCCCCTATACTTCCTGGTCATCCTGCAGAAGCTATTCTCCCTGGCTACTGCCTCTCTCTTCCTATCCCATCCCATCCTGCACCCATGAAACCCCTCCCTTCTTCTCCTCTCTTCGGTGCCATAAGATTCCCCAGCTCAGCCTGTTTGGTTGCTGGGACTGAGTAGTAAGAGCAACCGGGTGGGGGCAGGAGTTCCTTTGTTTCGAAAGCCTGCCTGCAGGAAGGTAGGCCTTTTGTCTGTGAGCTCCCTGGCCAGCAAGGGGACCTGATCCAGTACCAGAAGATCCATAAGGGAGCATTCAGAGGAAGAGAAAGGCAGGCGGCAATGCAAGAATTCCTCCAACAATATGAAAAACAACATGAAAACACCAGAAACTAGCGAACTTACAACAGGAGGACTTGAACACCATAATCAAGAAGAAGTAGAAAAAATTGACTTTATGGAAGTGATAGAGTCCCTTAAACAAGAGGTGAAAAACTCCCTTAAAGAAATGGATGAGAAGAATAACAGAAAATTTGAAGAAATGAGTAAATCAGTAAATGATATCCTAGAAAACCAAGGAAAAACAATCAAACAGATAATGGAAACAGTTCAAGACTTGAAAACTGAAATGGAAGGAAGGAAGAAAGAACAAACCGAGGTCCAACTGGATATGGAAAATCTAGGTAAATGAACAGAGACTACAGAAACAAGCATAACAAACAGAATACAAGAGATAGAAGAAAGAATCTCAGATTCCAAAGATACCATAGAGAAAATAAACGCACTGATGAAAGAAAACAACAAATCCAACAAATTCTCACCACAAAACATTCAGGAAATCTGGGACACAATAAAAAGACCAAACCAGCCGGGCGGTGGTGGCGCACGCCTTTAATCCCAGCACTCGGGATGCAGAGGCAGGCGGATCTCTGTGAGTTCGAGGCCAGCCTGGTCTACAAGAGCTAGTTCCAGGACAGGAACCAAAAGCTACAGAGAAACCCTGTCTCGAAAAATAAAAGAAAAATTAAAAAAAAGACCAAACCTAAGAATAATAGGGGTAGATAAAAGAGAAGAATAACAGCTCAAAGGCCTGGAAATATATTCAATAAAATTATTGAAGAAAACTTTCCGAACATAAAGAAAGATATTCCTATGAAGGGTCAAGAAGCATACAGAACACCGAATACACTGGATAAAAAAAAATCCCTTCGGCATATAATAATCAAAACACAAATCATACAGAATAAAGAAAGAATATTGAGAGCTGCAAAGGAAAAAGGTCAAGTTACTTATAAAAGTAAACCTATCAGACTTACACCTGACTTCTCCATGGAAACCAGGAAAGCAAGAAGGTCCTAGATAGATGTACTTCAGAAACTAAGAGACCATGGATGCAAGCCCAGGCTACTATACCCAGCCAAGCTTTCTTTCACTATCAATGGAGAAAACAAAATATTCCAGGATAAAAACAAATGTAAACAATACATAGCCACAAATCCAGCCTTACAGAAAGTAATAGAAAGAAAATTACTAATCAAGGAGTCCAACAATGCCCACAATAACTCAGATATCTAACGACCCTTCTCCAGTACAATTCAAATAAGGGAAATACAGAACCTCTACTACCAATAATAATAATAATAATAATAATAATAATAATAATAATAATAACCAGAGTTAACAACCACTGGTCATTGATATCACTTAATATCAATGGACTCAATTCACCAATAAAAAGGCACAGGCTAAGAGATAGGATATGAAAACAGTATCCAACATTCTGCTGTTTACAAGAAACACACCTCAAACTGAAAGACAGACATCTACTCAGAGTAAAGGGTTGGGGAAAAGTTTATCAAGCAAATGGACCTAAGAAACAGGTGGGTGTGGCCATACTAATTTCTAACAAAGTTGACTTCAAACTAAAATTAATCAGAAGAGATGGCAAGGAATATTTTATACAAATAACAGGAACAATTCATTAGGATGAAGTCTCAATCCTGAATATCTATGCCCCTAATATAAAAGCACCCACTTATGTAAAAGAAATATTACTAGAACTCAAGGCAGCCATCAAACCACACCCACTAATAGTAGGAGGCTTCAGCACTTCTCTCTCACCAATGGACAGGTCAATCAGACAGAAACCTAACAGAGAAATAAGGGAATTAATGGGGGTAATAAATCAAATGACATCTATAGAACACTCCACCCAAATAGGAAAGAATATACCTTCTTTTCTGCAGCTCATGGAACCTTCTTGAAAATTAACCACATACTCGGTAACAAAGCAAACTTCCACAGATACAAAAAAATACTAGTAACCACTGTGTCTTATCAGATCACCATGGGATAAATTTAGATTTTAACAGTAATTCTACCCCCATAAAGCATACAACTCTTGGAAGTTGAACCGTCAACTACTGAACAACCCCTGGGTTAGGGAAGAAATAAAGAAATAAAGAAATGCAAGTCTTCCTTGAATTCAATGAAAATAAAGTCACAACATACAAACCTGTGGGACACTATGAAAGCAGTGATAAGAGGAAAGTTCCTAGCTTAACCACATTAAAACAACGGAGAAAGCTCACATTAGAGACTTAACAGCACGGCTGAAAGTTCTAGAAAAAAAAGTAGCAGGCTCACGTAGGAGGAGTAGAAGATTGGAAATAATCAAACTGAGGGATGAAATCAACAAAATAGAAACACAGAAAACAATCCAAAGAATAAATGAAACAAAAAGCCA
Organism: Microtus pennsylvanicus; assembly: GCF_037038515.1. Taxonomy (NCBI): domain Eukaryota; kingdom Metazoa; phylum Chordata; class Mammalia; order Rodentia; family Cricetidae; genus Microtus; species Microtus pennsylvanicus. The sequence continues at coordinate 147,970,102 of NC_134579.1, read as the reverse complement.
GTTCTTTGAGAAAGTTATCCAAACTAATCAAAAGGCAGATTAATCAAAAACATGCAAATTAACAAGATCAGTAATGAAAAGGGGAACATAACAACAGACACTGAGGAAATTCAGAGAATCATTAGGTTTACTACAAAAGCTTATATGCTACAAAGTAGGAAAAATGTAAAAGAAATGGACTTGTTTTTAGATAAGTACCATTTACCAAAATTAAATCAAGACCAGGAGAACAATTTAAATAGACCTATAAGTAATGAGGAAATAAAATCTGTCGTGAAAAAAAAAACTCCCAACCAAAAAAAGCCCATGACCTGATGGTCTTAATGCAGAATTTTATCAGAACTTCCAAAAAGAGCTCATACCTATACTCCTTAATATGTTTCACATAATAGAAACAGAAGAGTCATTGCTAAACTCTTTTTATGAAGCTACAGTCACCCTGATTCCAAAACCACACAAAGACCCAATCAGGAAAGAGAATTACAGACAAATCTCACTCTTGAATATTGATGCAAAAATTCTCAATAAAATTCTGGCAAACAGAATCCAAGAACACATTTTTAAAAAAATTATCCATTATGATCAAGTAGGTTTCGTCCCAGACATGCAGGGCTGGTTCAACATATGAAAATCTATCAATGTAATCCATCTTATAAGTAAATTGAAAGAAAAAACCATATGATCATTTCATTAGATGCAGAAAAAGCACTTTACAAAATTCAACACCCCTTTATGATAAAGGTTTTGGAGAGGTTATGGATACAAGGATCATACCTACATATAATAAAAGCAATATACAGCAAGCCAACCGCTAATATCAAATTAAATGGAGAGAAACTCAAACCCATCCCACTAATTTCAGGAACAATACAAGGTTGTCTACTCTCACCATATCTATTCAACATAGTGCTTGAAGTTCTAGCAATAGCAGTAAAACAACATAAGGAGATCAAGGGGATTTGAATTAGAAAAAAAAGGAGTCAAACTTCATTATTTGCAGATGATATGATAGGGTACATTAGTGACCCCCAAACCTCTACCAAAAACTCCTATAGCTAATAAATAACTTCAGTGAAGTGGCAGGCTACAAGTTCAACTCAAAAAAATCAGTAGCCCTCCTATACACAAAGGATGGAGGAGCAGAGAGGGTATTCAGAGAAACGTCACATTTTACCATAGTCAGAAATAGCATAAAGTATCTTGAGGTAACTCTAAACAAGGAGGTGAAAGATTTATTTGACAAGAATTTTAAGGCATTGAAGAAAGAAATAGAAAATAAAGGAAATGAAAAGACATCCCATGATCTCGGATGGGTAGGATCAACATAGTAACAATGTCAATCCTTCCAAAAGCAATCTACAAATTCAACGCAATCACCATCAAAAACCAAAAAAAAAATTCTTCACAGACCTTGAGAGAACAACAATCAACTTTATTGGGAAAAACCCAGGATATCCAAAACAATCATATACAATATAAGTTCTTCCGGAGGCATTACCATCCCTGACTTCAAACTCTATTACAGAGCTACAGTAATAAAAACAGCTTGGTATTGGCATAGAATCAGAGAAGTCGACCAATGGAATCGAATAGAAGACCCAGATATTAACCCACAAACTTATGAACAGCTGATCTTCAAAAAAGGAGCTAAAAGTATACAATGGAAGAAAGAAAGCATCTTCAACAAATGGTGCTGGCATAACTGGATGTCAACCTGTAGAAGAAAGAAAATAGATCCATATCTATCACCATGCACAAAACTCAAGTCCAAATGGATTAAAGACCTCAATATTAATCTGAACACACTGAACTTGATAGAAGAGAACGTGGGAAATAGTCTACTACATATGGCCCCAGCAGACAACTTCCTACGTATAATCCCAGTAGCAGAGACAATAAGGGCAACTTTGAATAAATGGGACCTCCTAAAACTGAGAAGCTTCTGTAAAGCAAAGGACACTGTCATTAAGACAAAAAGGCAACCAACTGACTTAGAGAAGATCTTCACCAACCCCTCAACACACAAAGGTCTGATCTCTAAAATATATAAAGAATTCAAGAAACTAGCCTTTAAAATGCTAATTAACCCAATTAAAAAATGGGGTACTGATCTGAACATAGAATTCTCAACTGAAGAAGTTCAAATGGCCAAAAGACACTTAAGGCCTTGCTCAACCTCCTTAGCGATCAGGGAAATGCAAATCAAAACAGCTCTGAGATACCATCTTACACCTGTCAGAATAGCTAAAATAAAAAAAAAAGAAATGATAGCCTTTTCTGTAGAGGTTGTGGAGAAAGGGGAACACTCATCCATTGCTGGTGGGAATACAAACTTGTGCAACCACTTTGGAAATCAGTGTGGCAGTGTTGTGTTAAGAGTGGCGGGCTGTGTCCTGCCATCTAGCTAGCTTTACCCGAAATAATTACACAGACACTGTATTATTTTAATCACTGCTTGGCCCATTTCTATCTAGCCTCTTCTAGGCTAACTCTCGCACCTGGATTAGCCCATTTCTAATATTCTATGTAGCACAGCTAGGTGCGCTTACCGGGAAGATTCTAGCCTACATCTTTCCTGGGTCGGAGTTTCATTGCGTGTGTCTCAGAGAACAGAGCTATCCCCGCATCCACCCAGGAGAGGGGAGCATGGCGTCTCTGCTCCAGAGAACAGAGCTGTCCGTCTCTGTCTGAGGCATCTTACCTCACTTCCTCTTCCTCCCAGCATTCTGTTCTGTTTACTCCACCCACCTATGTTCTAAGCTATGAGCCCAAGCAGTTTGTTTATTACTTAGCCAATGAAATCAACAGATTGATATATGACACTCCCACATCATGGGGGTTTCCCAGGAAATTTGGGATCAGCCTAGCCCAGGATCCAGCAATACAACTCCTGGGAATATACCAAAGAGATGCCCTATCATACTACAAAAGCATTTGTTCAACTATGATCATAGCAGCATTATTTGTAATAGCCAGATCCTGGATACAACCTAGATGCCTCTCAATAGAAGAATGGATAAAGAAAGTGTGGAATATATACACATTAGAGTACTACTCAGCGGTAAAAAACAATGACATTTTGAATTTTGCATGCAAATGGATGGAAATAGAGAACACTATCCTGAGTGAGGTAACATAGACCCCAAAAGATGAATATGGTATGTACTCACTCATTAGTGGATTCTAGCCATAAATAAAGGATATTGACTCTATAATTCATGATCCTAGAAAAGCTAAATAGGAAGGTATACCCCCCAAAAAAACGTGTAGTTATCCTCCTGGATAATGGAAGTATACAAGATTTCAAGGAAAAAATTGAGAGTTTGGGGTTGGGGGTGGGACGGGGTTAAGGGGAGATGGGGAGAGAGAAGTGAGAAGGGGAGGATGGGGAGAGCTTGGAGGAATGGGACAGTTGGAATGGAGGAGGAGTGGATATGGGAGCAGGAAAGTATATATCTTAATTAAGAAAGCCAATTGAGGGTTGGCAAGAGACTGGACTCTAGAGATGTTCCCAGGTGTCCAAGAAAAGAAAGTGAGCATCCAAAATCCAAACAGGCGAGGCTCCCACAAAGCTGGTACATAAAGTAGGATCAAAACCCAGTGCTATTGTCCTTGGTTTCTCAGCAGCCCTCATTGTCCGCCATGTTCAGAGAGTCCAGTTTTATCCCATGCTTTTTCAGTCCCAGGAAAGCTGGCCTTGGTGAGCTGCCATTAGATCAGCTCCACCGTCTCAGTATGTGGGTGCACCCCTCGTGGTCCTGACTTCCTTGCTCATGTTCTCCCTCCTTCTTCTCCTAATTTGGACCTTGGGAGCTAAGTCCAGTGCTCCTAGACCTGGATGGAGGGGGGAGGACCTTGGACTTCCCACAGGGCAGGGAACCCTGACTGCTATTCGGAATGGAAAGGGAAGGGGAGGGGAGTGGGAGGTGGGGAGTGGGGGAAGGGGGAGGGAAAAGGGAGGCAGGGAGGAGGCAGAAATTTTTAATAATATAAAAAATTAGGAGTGCTAAAATAAAGAAAGAGAAAGAAAAAAAGATTCAGAAAACAAATTAGGAAAGAACAAACTCTACACACTAGTCCTCTGACTCGACATGGAATGCATGGCATACGCATGAACACAGAGAGAGAGAGACAGAGAAACAGAGAGAGAGCCTTAAATATAAAATAGATATATTCAAGTAAGGAAACAAATTTCAAACTGTTATTTTAACAGATAAATATAATTCTCAAACACAGCCACAATCCTTGTATGAAGTCAAAAATAGAGTCAAAACAATGGCTCAGCCTTTAGCACATAAAGGAAGCCTGACAACCTTCATTAAATCACCAGGTCCCTCACTCAATGGTCAGAGGTGAGAACTGACTTCTGAAACTCAATCTCTCACCTCAACATAGTGCTTTGACAATTGCATAACAAAAAGCATTGATGGAAACAGCACACCAATCTACCAATCAATAAATATATAAATTACAATCAAATAAATAAAAACATGCAATACATCATTTCACTGATATTTCAGCTCACACTTATTTCATTTCCACTTTCAATACTTTGAACTTTTCTTAGAAATCAGAATATAATGAAACTTCAAACTCTGTAATTAAGGAATATTGTTTTAATACTAGCTTTATTGATACAAAATTTTAAAAGTATACAGTTCATTCATTTACATTATGAACATTTTATGTGTGGAAAAACACATAAAATCCCAGCACTCAGAATCCTGAAGAGGGGATTGCTACAAGTTTTAAGCCAGCCTGGTTGATGTGGAAAGAACCTGTTCCAAATAAATATTTTAAAAAAGGAGATGACAATTGAGTTGTCTTTAGCTTATTGGTGGAGTTTTACAACCTTTCCAAATTGTTTTTTTTAATTAAACATGTTGTGCAGTACAGGCACATGAGTGCAGGCGCACACAGTGACCAGAGGTATTGAGTCCCCTGGAGTTGGAATCACAAGTGACTGTCAGCTGCCTAACATGGACTCTGGCAACCAGCTGGCAACCCCAGATATAAAGGCTGCACCATTTAGGCTACATTTCTCACCTCCAAACTCCCCTCAAAATAGTTTCCCCTCAAGAAACCATTAGTTTAATATGTCTTTATGGAACTGCTTCCTCATGTATTAGAATATTAAAATATACTATTTCCTTTATCTAGCTTCCTTGACTCAGCATAACATTCTAGGAACTTAACCATATAATAAACACTGTTTTATTTCATTTTATATTTATTTCTTATTGCCAAATATGTTCTAGTGATGAGCAAGTCATGCAAAACATTCATATACTGATAAACATTGAGATAGTTTGAAGACTTATTACATTAATAGTATTTCCCTGAAGGTTCATTATCACTTTTGGCAGACATATGTTTGTTTTCATGCATACATATATCTAAGAGTAAGATTGTAAATAACATGCTAAGTCTATGAAGAAACAGCCAGTGAAGAAGAGATCAATGCACACTACTGAAGCTCTCAGAACAAAGAGAGAACAGTGATCTGCCTGACAGTTCCACACACCCTCAGAAAAGCTTCACATCCTCATCACCTCATGACGCTTTTCACACTCTTGCATATGGAGGATTGTGTGCTTCAGGTGGCAAGAGGAAGTCACAGAACAAATTAGTGACATCAGCCCTCTCCTTCCAACATGTGGGTCCTGAGTATCAAATACAGGTAGTCATGCTTAGTGGCAAGTATTTTGACCCACTGAGCCATGTTGACTTCTCCCATTTCTAAACTTTCTTAATTGTGATAAATGTTAGCAATAAAATGGAGAGAGAGTAGCAAATAACATTGATGTGTCTAGTATCAAATCGATAGTCAGGAGTTTTTAGTTCTGAGTGTCTCACTCTTACCTTGATTGTTCCTTTAAATACCTTTGGATCCACACAGAAACAGTGAGATAAAATCACAGTTGGTCCTAGTGGGCCCCCCTCAAGGACTAGGTGATGAATCCTTGTGGTGCAGACCTGGGGAGACACATTCTCTGGAGCATCTCACTCTGCCTATCTTGCTGTGACTTGGTGGCCTTGCCTTAGCCAGGCAGACGTGTTCCTCTCTGGTCTCAGCAGGATGATGTAACACTTGGGGATGAAGATGCCACCCAGAAGGCCAGCAGTGGAGGCCAGGATGGAGAAGATCTCTACAGCCACAGTGGACTTGCCCCGGGCACTGTGGTACAGGGGCAGGAACGCTGTCCAGACACTGCAGAAGAGCAGCATGCTGAAGGCCAGGAACTTAGTCTCGTTGAAGACATCTGGCAGGCCCCTGGCCAGAAAAGCCACAGAGAAGGTACCCCCTGCCAGGAACCCCAAGTAGCCCAGCACACAGAAGAAGATGGTGCCAGAGCCCTCCTGGCACTGGATGACAATGTGCTGGGGCTCCGAGACCATATCCCTGTCTGGGAATGGTGGGGAGGTGGCAAGCCAGACCCCACAAAGAACAACCTGCATGAAAGAAGCAATGAGGACCACTGAGGTGGAAGCCCCAGGACTCAGGCACACCTGGATCCTGGCCCCTGGCCTGGTGACCCTGAAGGCCAGGACCACTGTGAGAGTCTTGGCCAGAACAGAGGAGACGGCCACCGTGAACACCACAGCAAAGGTCGTCTGACGCAGGAGACACGTGAGGACACTGGGGCGGCCAAGGAACAGCAAGGCACACAGGGCACAGAGGGAAAGGGAGATCAGCAGGAAGTAGCTGAGGGTTCTGTTGTTGGCCCTGACCACGGGGGTGTCCCTGTGCTTCAGGAACACTCCCAGAACCAGGACAGCCAGACCAGCCAGGAAGAGTGCCACCAAAGCCAGCATGAATCCCAGAGGTTCCTCAAAGGCCAGGAAGATCTCTGTCCTGGGCAGGCAGCGGTCTCTGGTGTGGCTCGAGTACTGCTCCTTGGGGCACAGGAGACATCTCTTCATGTCTAAAGGAGACACAGACACCATTTCTGCAACACTGTGCCAACTGCAGCAGCTCGGAAGGAAGGCACCCCAAGCACTCCCTGCCCTTACAGCCATTCCATCAAGTCATGCATTTATGGATTTTTATTGGTGACCAGGGCTGGGATGGGTGATATTAGAGGCAGAAGCACAAAGAAAAAAGCTACATTTCTGTGTCTGTTTTCTGTGAGAGTTTTTGTTTCTGTCTTCATTGTCACATGGAACTCAGGCTGAGTAGCAGAGGGTGGCCATGAAGTCCTAAGCTTCCTTCCTCAACCTCTTAACTGCTATGATTATACTCCTGCACCACTATACCTAACCTCTGCTTGTGTGTGCAGGTTTGTGTGTTCATACATGTTTATAAGTGGATGTACATGCTTGTCAAGACCAGACAGTTAACATGTGATATAATTCCTCAATCATTCCCCCTAACTTATATTTCTAAACAAACATATTTTTATATTTTGTTTGTCTATGTGTATGGGCTCAGGCATGCCCTGGTTTGCTAGTGGAGGTCAACACAACTTTGATGAACTTGGGGTTCTCTTTCTACAATTTGGGTCCCAGGGACTGAACTTATGCTTTCAGGGTTGACATTGAATACTTTAACTGATAGGCCGTGTAACCACTCTCCACAGCTTCTTCTTTTATAATGACAAGTTTTATTTTGCTTGTTGACTGTTTTGTTACTACATATCTTTTGAAACCATGTGCATGTCTGGAATGTGCAGAAGTCAGAAGATATCATCAGTTCCCTTATAACTGAAGTTATACTTGGTTATGATCCACAATGTGGTGTTTCTAACTGCTGAGCTACCTCTATAGGCCCCTTTTCACCTTACTTTTTAAGACAGGGTGTCTTACTCAGCCTAGAGATCACTGATTTGACTACACTCTCAGGCCACAATGCACAAAGATCCTCCTGTCTCTGCCCCTGGGTGCTGAGATTAAAGGTCTCTTGTGTGAGTTCTTAACAGTTCATTTCTTTGCAACAGGACCAGTAATTGGTCAAATTAACAAATGACTTACACTGTGCTATGTGCCCAAACTCATTTGTTGATATCCTGCAACTACGCACCTTAAAATAAGATATATTTCTCATGGGTAAACTGGAGATGAGTAACAAAGGTTAAATGAGGTCTCCAGGTTAAATTGGGTACACACTAATTCCAACAGTATAGCTATTCTACTAACAAGGTAGAGCTGGGGGTGGTTGCACATGACTTTAATCTCATGATTTAATTTTAGGGGCAGAAGCAAGTAGACTTCTACTAGTTCAGTGGAAGATTGATAAATGTAGGGACTTCCAAGTCAGCCAGGTCTACAAGCAGAGACAGTGGCTCAAAACAAAACAACAAGCCAAGAGAAGACACCACACACACATGCTGACACATACACACATTCACACTCACACAAACAGAAACATACATAACAACAATGAAATGAGAGCACCCAGTGAGGATATTCTCTTCCATGGCCTCACACAACACCAACTCTGGTGAAAACTTGGCTTTGCTTTCCAACTTTCAGAATGGTAAAGGAATAACTTCTGTAGCTGAAATAGTAGGGAATGTGGTGGCCCATTGCCACTAAACTTCTGGGATTAATCCCACTAATACAAAGCAAGAAGAAAGTCACAAAGGACATCCACCGTGCTATTCCAAATATAGGAGGTTTGAAAAGCAAGTGAAATCATCAGTGTTAGAAAAAGCTAGGGTTCTGACTACATGACCACTAGAAGCTTGTGGAAGCAGTTTATGCCTGTTTCTTGATCAGCGGTCAAGGATGTGCAGTGTTTGATAGAGAAAAATTCATTCTGCATTCGAATTATGGGTAGCATGCTTGTCTTTTAGGATAAAGCATTTACCTAACAATATCTCTTACCACAGCTCTGGCTGGTGTTCCATGACACAGCAAGGACTGCACAGTGTTTTGGAGGATGGGTGTGGGGGTTTGACATAGAATGGCTTCAAAGTCACATATATTTAAATGATTTCTTCCTACCTTATAGATGTTGGAGATGGATAGGGAGTGGAACATTGTGGGATGAGGGGTGTCACTGTGGGTAGTCTTTGATTGTTCAGACTCACACACCTGGCCCACTCTCCACCTCACTGCCTGCCTGCTGCCTGGAGATCAGAATGGAAACCCTCAGCTACTGCCTGGCACCATGCATCCTGCCATGATGGTCATGAGCTAAGTAAGCCCCCAGTTAAAGCCTTTTCATATAGAAGTTGCCTTGGTCATGGTGTCTCTTCAGAGCAGTGGATGGTAACTAAGACAATGGAGAAATACAGGAGGCTCAAAATTCCCTTTGGTCCCTCAGATTCCAGATCTACATGTCCTTACCTTTTTTGTCTGCAAACTGTCCCTCGGGGCAGGGACTGCAATCAAAACAGCATTGGGGCGCTCCCAGCCTGGACACTTGGCTGAACCCTGGAAGGCAGCTTTCACTGCAGACAGAGGTGGGCACCTAGTAACAGTGAGAATAGTGTTACTGGTGACTTTTAGGGATACAGATGCTTGACCTCACCCTAAGAACCAGAACAGGAGAGTTCCCTCTCAGCCCACTAGATGAGAAGCCTTTCAGAAAACATGTCTACTGGAGCAGACGCCGGACTGGAAAGGTAACTTTGAGTGTAATAAACAGAGCTACATGTGATTTACTTGGCTAAGAGATTAAATACATAGCTAAAAAGTTTGATGTGTTGTCTTTCCAGTCTCTCTGGGGCTCCTGCATCAACAATTGAAGATATGGGGGCAGGAGAGAAGGCGCCTAGGTTAAAACTACAGACTGCTCGGCCAAACGATAAGGGTTCAATTCCCAGCACCAGTATAGCAGCTCACACTGTAACTCCAGTTCGAAAGGATCCACTCTCCTCCTCTGGCCTGCACAGACACCAGTACACAAATATAGGTGCAGGGAAACATGCATACATGCAAAATAAAATTTAAACAATAATTTGGGTATTGACAGCCACTACAAAAGTCCATATAGCCTGGGAAATATTTTGTGATGCCTTCAGATTTCTTCTTTTTCTGAAACTACAGTCAGCCCTGTGGCTACATCATGGACTCCATTTCTAACTCAAAAGATGTAGTTGTCTCTTTTCCTTTTCCCTATCTCCCTCTGTGAAGCTGTTGAGATTTACAGTTTGACTGCCCTGGTGTGATTAACTTAAACTCTCATAACAAAGTATCATCCAATTTCAGTAAGCAGAATTGCAGTTACTGACTCCCAGAGCACAAACAAACAAGCAGAGAGAGAGAGAGACAGAGAGAGAGACAGAAAGAGAGAGACAGAGAGAGACTCTCACACAATCACAGCACACTCAGTGGCCCTCTCATTTACCTGGGACCTGCCAAGTATGACTCGGTTTATCTTAGCATAGCTCTTCCTCCAGGCAAGGATTATGAAGAAGGAAGTGTGGGGTGCTGACCCTTCCCAGATCAAGACCATTGAAAAGTTCTTCAAAGGAGTCCTGAAAACACATAGTATGTGTCTTTCTTTCATGCATGAGAAATCCAAGAATGGGAATCTCATTCTCATGTCGAAAACCTTAAGGCCACCATTGACCAGAACGAAGTTAGACAAAGTTGCAGAGGAGGGGACTCTTTCTTCATTGGCACAGGACAGGGAGCTGAGCCATTTCTATGTACCAGACTCCACACAGAGACATAACTAACACAGCACTGTTTGTAACTTTGTCAATAAATAACAGGGTTTGAATCTCAAATGTTTCTCAACATCTCTTGTGTTGGGCCACTGGTCACCTGACAGTGGGTATTAAAAGAATGATTGAATATTGATGCTATAGTAGTTTCAATTTAATTGGCCAAAATGAGCTCATACAGAGAGGCACTATGGGGGATTTGACTTTGTTAAAAGAAGTGTGTCATTGTGGGTGTGGATTTGGGGTATCATATGTGCTCAAGCCACATCCAGTGACCCAGTTCACCTCTGGTAGCCTCTGGGTCAAGATATAGGACTTTAAGTTCCTTCTCCAGGACCATGTCTGCCTGCATGCCACCATGTTGCACCAAGATGATAATGAATCAATCTCTGAAAATGTAAGCCACCACTATGAAACGTTTTTCCTTTCAAGGAGATGTTGGGGTCATAGTATCTCTTCATAGCAATAGAAACCTTAACTAAGACAGAAGTTTGTTCCTGAAAATTGGGTATTGAAGTGATAGGCCTGGTAAAGCTTCTGCTTCAATAAACATGGACCATGGGACAGTAGATTAGAAAAGCAATAGGAAATTTTAATTGATGCTTAATTCTACTATTGCTATACTACTAGGAGCATGGAAGACTAAGGGGCTGAGTGTGATTAGATTAACTGTTGGCCGGGCTCAAGAAGTTTCAGAAGTAAAGAATATTAATGTATTGCCTAGAGATTTTTCTTGGGATATTAAGGTGAAGAGTGTGGCTGCTATTTGCACTAGTCCACAGAGTCTGCCTGAAGTTAAATTGAAGAGTTTTGGATTATTTCATTGGCAGTAAAAAAAAATCTCAAAACAGTGTAATATAGACCCTGTCAGGGCTATTAATATTAACTCAAATGAAAATTTCTAATGAAAAGGAGCAAGCTGAGCAAGGAAAAATACAAAATGTAAAATTTGAAGAGAAGAGGAATATCATGAACTGGCATAGAGCTAAATCCTGTGTTCAACATGATAAACAGATTAAGAAATGGAATAAAGTGAATGGGGAACTCAGGGCAAGATCTCACACAGACAAACATCTAAATAGCAAAAACAAATTAAAGAAAGGCTTCGGACCAGGAATAATGGTGTATGTGTATAATTCCAGAACTGAGAAAGCAGAGGTGGAAGATCTCTGAGTTTGAAGCCTGCCTAGTCTAAAGATCCAGTCTTGGGACAATCAAACTTAGGCAGTTAATGGAACCATCAGAAACATAAAGATGGTAAAGATGTAATTGAATGAAGGGCCCAACTGCAGTAAGCAACAGAACTTGGCAGTTTAGCCATGTGGTTCTGGCATTAAGGATAGCAGAGAGAGGTGATGCAGTTTGCCTCTAAGACTAAAGAAAGCCGATGAGGCATGTGGTAGGGGAGTCCCTGGATGAAGTACTGAAGAGGCCATTGCATGAAGCTTTGAAGGTGAAGCCTGAATTGCCTTGGAGACCCCAGGATGTTAGAGTTGCCAGAGCCATAGGAAACCTGTTGAGGAGAGCTGCTAACAAGGAGTGGAACCAGCCCAAGAGAGACAAGAGTATTGTTGTCAACAAAGCTAAAAGTAGTTGGAGTTCTGCAGAGCATTTTAACATCTTGCATGAAGATACAGAGTTTGCCCAGCTAGTTTTCCATATTGCTTTGTTCCAGTATTTCTTCTCTATGCTCACTTTTAACATTTTTGAACAGTAATGTATATCTTGTCATTATATATTGGAAGAATGTGACCTGTGTTCTAACTTTGATTTTATATGAGATTACAGTTAAGAGATTGCATGAATCTCAGAAGAGACTGAATTTTGGACTTTTAAACATGTTTCAGCTGTGATAAACAGTGAGAACTTTGGACAAGGGGCTAAATGCAGTTTTTATTATAATATTGTCACAAATTTAAAAGGCCATAATATGGAATGTGGTGGTTAGAATGTAAATGGCCCACATAAACTAATAGGAAGAGGCACTATTAGGAGGTATGGCTAAGGTGGAGAAGGTCTGACCTTGTTGGAGGAATTATATCATTGTGGGGGTGAGCCTTGGGGTATCATATATGCTCAAGTCATCCCAAGTGACATAGTTCACTTCCTGTTGCCTACAGGTAAAGATGTAGTACTCTCAGCTCCTTCTCCAGCATTTTTCTCCCTATATGCCACCATGATACATTAGGATGATTATGGACTAATAAACCTCTGAAAATATAAGGCTCCTCATTAAATCCATTTCTTTATAAGAGGTGCCTGGCTGTGGTGTCTCTTGACACTAATAGAAACCCTAAGTAAGAGAATGCCTCTGGCATGATCAATGGATTATTTCCTCAATGGATTAGCAATCGGATAAATTAGTATACATATTAGAAATAGAACATAGGACTAGATTTGGGGTAGTGGGACATGGAGGTTATGCACTGGTAAGAAGTTACTTGTGTTACAGTCTAATATAATAAGATCCCTGCCACCTCACTTCCTGAGTCTTATGCACTCATCAGCAAATTCTCCCACCACACGTCTGCTGCCCTGAATGACACAATGCCTCAATCACACATATCCAGAGCAATTGATACATCTGACCCAGAATCCTTCAAACCATGAGATGATTAAAACTTTTCCTCCCTTCAAACTGTTCTCAGGTATTTATAATTGTGGCTTAAATAAACTAACACAGTAAATAAACTGATGGTCTATAGAAAGGTAGTTAACTGAAAATATCACTATTTTTCTCCTCTCAGAGCACAGACACTAAATATATTTCCAAGGGAGCATCAACTACAGATTCTCATTGTATTTGTACATCTTGTTTGTTAAAACCTTCCCCCATTTCCATAAGTGTGGGTGGTGTAAACATGTATGCATGCATTTGTACATCTATGTGGACTCGTGTTCGTGTATAAACAAGCACATGTGGAGGACCAAGGTTAATGCTGGGAATCATCCTCAATTGCTTTTCCACTGTGTTCTCTGAGGCAGAGGCTCAAAGCAAAACCCAGAGTTCACTGATACAGCTAGTCTTACTGGTCAGTTTTCTGTGGGCATCTCTTTGTTTCCATCCTCCAGGGATGAAATTACAAGTAAGACTCACTGCCCACTCAGCATGAACAAGTGTTCTGGAGATCCAAAGTCTGGTTCTTGAACATGTACACAAAACAATTTGACCACTGAGCAATATCCCAACCGCACCTTTTATATTTTCCTTTTTGCTCGTGAATCAATATCATTCAGAGAAAGATCTCTAATGAGATAAACAGCATAGCCAGTTATAACTGACTGACCCAATCCAGAGACTCATCAACTTGGTGCTGAAATAGCAATGAAGATGCCTGAAATAAAATTTCCCTGTGACTTTAACACACTAGAATAAGTTCATCTCTGCATTCAGGAAACTCACTTGAATTTCCTCCTTCAAATGGACCATCATTTTGTTCCCCAAAGAGACTTGAGGGTCTATCATTCCTACATGGACTGAACGGAATACACCCTCAGTGGTCTTCTGTCCTTGGAATATGTCAAAGTGTGTCACCAAATCTCCATTGGCATCAAATATAATTTCACTTCCATCAGGAGTCTTGAAGTGCACATTCCTAAGAGCTTGAAGCAGCTGAGGAAAGAAGGGAGACATTTAGACCAGCCAGGGGCAGTCTGGAGTCTTGTCCAAAATACCACATTCCATTCACCTCTGCAGTGAGACAGAGTCACTTCAACCAAGGATTGGCACCATTGGGCATATGGGAGGTTAAGTATGTGTGATATATTCAGGAAATCAAAATATGTTTCTCTCTCTCTTTCTCTCTCTCTCTCTCTCTCTCTCTCTCTCTCTCTCTCTCTGTATGTGTGTGTGGTGTGTCTGTGTTACTATGTGTGTGTGTGTGTGTTTGTCTGTAGATAATTGAAACAATGTCGCTAACACAGAAAAGAATAATGGGCTAATGTAAGTTAAAAGAGTTAATGAGATGCCTGAGCAAATGAGCCAATCAATTTATAGTTAAGGTAGACATTTGTGTGATTTCTTTGGGACGTAACAGTTGTGAGAACCGGGCAGGACAGAAACTCAGACAACAAATGGTGCCCAACATGTGAACAACTGCATCCACATAAAACCTGAAAGAGCACAGGAAGTAATTCTAGACATAAAATAATAGAGTTAATCATGTCTTACTGATAGCAGGATTTTCTCAGGTGGGCTCTGCTTGCTAAGAGGCAAGAGCTCTCATTTAAGAGAGGCTTCCTGACTCAGCTTATCTGCAAAAGCTTGCAGCTCTTTAAAGAGGTCCTGACAAAAAACATTTAAATGGTGTTGCTGAAAAGCTAACTGCATGCTTTCTGCTGGTGGCAGGAACCTTAAAACGCTATAGAGTCGTGGCAATAAACATAGCCAAAGCCAGTACATCCACAATGAAGCTAGAATCTCATAAAGCTAAGGAATGGGCTGGATCCAGCCATCAAAGCCATGGCTTTAATCTTACCCATATTGCTTAGCAAATTAAAGACTCATGTGGTCAGAAAAAGAGAGAGAGATACAGAGATTCAAAGAAAAAGAAAACCTACAAATATTTTACAGTGTGTTAAAAAATAAATGCAGGCTTGGGAAAAAGGTTAAAGTCCTTAAAATAAGAAAGAAAGAGTACTTGGGTGTGGTGCTACACACCTTTAATCCCAACACTTAGGAGACAGAGGCAGGCAGACCTCTGTGAGATCAAAGCATGGTTGCATATGCCTTTAATCCCAAAGCCTGAGAGGCAGAGGCAGACACATCTCTGTGAATTCAAGGTGTGGTAGCACACACCTTTAATCCAAGCACTTAGGAAGGAGAGGAAAGTGAATCTCTGTGAGTTCAAGGACAGCCTGGTCTACAGTGGGACTTCCAGGACAGTCAAAGATACACAGAGAACCTGTCTCAAAAAGCAAAACATTTAAAATAAAGATCAAAGAAATAGAGGTTAAAATAAAGCCATGTAAAGATGAAAAATACACAGAGAGTCTGGATACTATATGTTATTATGCTCTCTTTGAATTGTTTGAATGCTGAGGAAGGAGCAACAGCCGCTAAAAGATATTTGCTTATAAATGCTGCTGAATTAATTCAAGATAGGTATTTTGAAAATACCTTGACTTAAAAATTGAAGGCAAAAGGTATGTTACTTTGCAGAAGATATTTTGCTTTTGTTTCCACAGGAAATGAGAGGATGAGGATTCATTCTGAGTTAAAAAAAATCAGGTTTGATCAAGAAAGACCACCTGAGAAATCTCCAATAGGAACAGATGGCCCAGAAGTCTGAGTTCAACATCCAGAACAGATTCAATACTTTTGCCTGAGTTGATCAAGACTCACAGGATACTCCAGTCAGGACTCGATCATAATACTAAATTTTCTTTAGGTCCCCATAAGATTATCAGCACCTGAGGAGTTCCATCTGGACAGGAACGGTTCCTGCTTCTACACTGAGGAGCTACACCCAGAGAGTCAGTCACAACAAAGACTGGACCAAGACACCAGGCCTCTCCTGGCTCCATTTGAAGGAAGAGATGGGAAGGCGCCAATGCAAGAATTCCTCCAACAACCTGAAAGGCAACATGACATCACCAGAATCCAGGGATCCAGAAGTAAAAAGAATTGTACACCCTACTCCAGAAGAATTAGAAGAAATCAACTCAAAAATGAATTTTATGAAAATAATAGACGACCTTAAACAGGGGGTGAAAAACTGCCAAAAACAATTAGAGATTACAAGATTATCAGCACCACCCACCAGCAGGAAGTAGCCTGAAAAACTATTCTCACATTCCAACAAAAGGACTATGGATGTCCTTGGGTTTTTTTAAAAAGAGAGAGAGGGGAAAAAAAGAAAAAAGAGAGAGAGAAGTGGTAAGGGACAATTGTCTATATTCTGTCAATGATGTGTTAAATAACAACTGATTGGCCAGTAGCCAGGCAGGAAGTATAGTCATGGCAACCAGACAGGATGTAGAGGCAGGTCAAGGAGAACAGGATAATTATGGGAAGATGGAAACACCCTCTGGAGTCCTGTCCAGCACAGAAGAAACAAGATGTGACTACACCACTGAAAAAGGTTCTGAGCCATATGGCTAACACAGATAAGAATAATGGGCTATTATAATTTATAAATGTTAATAAGAAGCCTGAGCTAATGGGCCAAACAGTTTATAGTTAATATAGACCTCTATGTGATTTCTTTGGGACGTAATGATTGTGAGAACTAGGCCAGTCAGAAACTCAGACAACTCACGCTGTATAAACAGAGGACACCTCTCAAGAATGTTCTCTCCTTCTGCTACCATGTGGGATTTGGGAATCCAACTAATGCTTGAGGACAAGTCCTTTGCCCACTGAGCGGTCTTAGCAGCCATTAAAATTAAACCAATAACATGACAATGTGGTTTAGGCTCCTGGGTCTTATTTGGCTGTGCACTATTGTCCTCAGTCTTCCCATCACACTCAGAAGACTCCAAACTCTAGGAAGACCTCCACAGACTGGGCTCAGCTCACCTAGACTGCCCACTGACTCGAACCAGTCTCCCACAGTTCATCAGTTTCACCCCTGTGGCTCTTCTGTTTGTCTCCATTCAGGGCCCTGACATGCTGGACCTACTATCTGCAATGCTATCATTTTTACCCATGGTGAGACTTCTCATCCTCTTGTCTGGAACTCAGATACTTGCTGACATAGAAAACTACCCCAGCCTTTCACTTCTATTCACTTGTTCATACTCAGTCCACTTTATATCCTCATCATTAAGTATTCACAGACAGCTTGACACTTACGTGTTTTAATTTTGTGATGAAATCTTCCTTTGTAGTCTAGATTGGCCTCAACATTCTGTGTGCTAGCATGATAAACATGGGCCTTCAAGCCTGACCTTCTGCAAATTGTAATCTGTCACCCCCAGTCAAATGACAAAAATTATCACTGTTCCTCCTGTTTACAACCATATGTATGTTCACCAGGCACACACTATATACTCAGGTTATCTGAGTGATGGTAATGAAAACACACCTCCTCTTTGGCCACTGTTCTCACTATGTACCTCATCAGTGAGCAACATGTCTTCCAGGGGTCCTCTTATATATCTTGAACTAAGATACCCTGAGCAGCTACAAAAAGATGGATAGATGATAGACAGACAGATATAGATAGATAGATAGATAGATAGATAGATAGATAGATAGATAGATAGATAGATAGATGATGGAAAGATGGATGAGGTGGAGGATGAATACGTGGATGCATAGATGGATGGATGGATCTATCGATCGATGGATTGATGGAAATACAAAGAGACAGGCAGTTGGACAGATAGACAAAGACTCGGGGCAAAATCACCATCATATATTATACACATGTATGAAATTATCAATAATATTTTAAATGCAAAAATAAGTAAAAGCTTTGGATATGGCTCAGTGATTAAATTACTTGTCATAAAAGCCTGATGATCAGACTTCAAAACACAGAACCCACCTAAATTTCAGGTGGATGTGTCAGCCATTCTCTAATTACATTCTCAGAACGTGGAGACAGGAGATGCATGAAAAAGCTGACTACTGAGACTAGCCACATCAGCAAGTTCTGGAATTGAGTAAGAAACCATGCCGCAAAAAATAAGATGGAAGAATGATTGAAAGGTGATTCCTTGTCATCCTCAGATATTCCCACAACTATGTACAAGTGAGTGCACATCCCACCCACTTGTGCCTCCATGCCCACATACCTGTGCCCATATACATGTCCCATACACCAAAAAATGAAAAATAAATGGCATTTGATATCTGGTTGAAATTCTGATTTGCAGCACATCTATACTAAAAGTCATCCACTGTTTATCAAAGCTTAAATTTGGGGTATTAAAAACTCTATGATGTGAGATGCCCTTCTGTATGCATTAAATATGTATTGATTTTATTGGTTGATGAATAAAGCTACTTTGGCCTATGGCCAGGCAGAATATAGTCAGTCAGGAAACCCAAACTAATACAGGAAAAAAGAAGGAAGAATCCAAACAGATGCCAGACGCTGCCAGAGCAGCAAGATGTGAAGTAACAAGCCACAAACTCATGGTAAAATATAAAATAATAGATATGGGTTAATTTAAAAGGAAGAGCTAGTTAATAATAAGGTTAAGCTAATAGATCAAACTTTAATAATTAATATAAGCCTCTGAGTGTTTATTCAGGAACTGCTGGACAGGAAAGAAAACACTTAAATATCTACTGTTATGTGAAATACTAATTTTACTAGGCATCCTGTTTTGGTTAAATCAGGCCACCCACAGGAACAGGACTGTTCTGAGATCCCACACATGGCAGGCATTCATGACCACTGTTCCTTCTAAGAAGCCTCTCAGTAGCAAGTAATAAACATCCTTGCTAAAGCATACAGTCAGCTGCACCTCTATAGCTTAGTCAGAGACAATGTCCTCTTCCCCAACCATCCCGGAGTCACGGACTGCACACATATCTCTCTCACCTGCCAAGGCTGAAAGTCGTGGGAGTCTGTACATTTCCCATCCTGCTGTCCACTGGTTATCATGTCGTGCAGGGCATGGGCAATGCTGTAGACCGCTGGGTAAGCAGCATCAGTTCGACTCACTTCTGGGAAAGGATACTGCTGGTTTATCAGACTCTCATTCCCTGAGCACAGCTGGACACCCTCTGTCACTGGGCTGCTCTGGAGGGGCCATGTGCAATCAAAGGTGATCTCCCAAAACTTCTTTATAAACATGTCTTCTGGAGTCTGGCTGGGGCGTAGGTTAGCAAGGAACTCAGGGAAGCCAGTAGCCCTGCTGCTGTGAAACAGAATGCCAAATGTGCCAAATAATACCTGGGAAATGCCTGGAATAGACAGGGCAAGTGCCATGTGCGTAGTGTCCTTGCTGACCCAGACCTGCCCTGAGACAGGGACACCCAGTAGGCCATGAAGAATGAGTAGGAAATTAGAATTACTTAGGAAAACCAGAACAACCCTGGCTGTGCATTTCTGCATCTTCTGGACAATCTCTCCAATCTTCCCCATGGAATCATGGGAAGGGACATGGAGGGTGAACTCAATGCATACACCAGCTGGTCTCAGCTCCTGATTGGCCAGAGAACTGGCCTGCTCTCCAAAGTCATCATCATGGGCCAGAATGATCACCCAGGACCACTGAAAGTGAATGATCAGCTGAGTCATTGCACGGCAAGCTGGAAGGTCACTAGTCACGGTCCGAAGGAAAGATGGGAACTGGATCTTGTCACTGAGGCTGGGTAGTGAGGACGAATAACTGACCTGTCAAAGAAAAACCGGACAATAGAGGGTGAATGAGACTGGGAATTATGCATACGCTGATGATCTGGTTTGAAGGTGGGAAGAAGGGGGCTAGAGACATGGCTCAGCAGTTCAGAGCCCTTGTTCTTCTTGTAGAAGACCCAAGTTCAAGTCCTAGCACACACCAAGTGGCTCACATCTCGCTACAACTCCAGATCCAGGAAATCTGATACCCTTTTCTGGCTTTCTCCTACAACTGTGGCATAGACTCACATATATAAACATACACATGAATATATATTAATTTTAAAACGCAAATAATTTTTAAGAAAGGACTTAAGCATCCTGTATTGTGATGGTCCTACAAGCAGTTGTAGCCTCTCACTGGCTGCTCATCCCAGACACAGCCCTTTGGCTTCAAAAATGAAGCTCAAAACTTCAATGAATGAGGCCTTACCTGCTCTCCTCTCAGTATCTGTCCTTCACCTACATCCTCATATTTGGTTCCTGCTCCTCAGTTAGGATTAGTGTGACTCTCTGGTTAGCACACAGCTGTGATGCTGTTCTTTTTCATTTTCATGTGTGTGTGTGTGTGTGTGTGTGTGTGTGTGTGTGTGTTGTCTGACAGTACATGTGTGGAAGTCAGTGAACAAATTGTGGGAACTAGTTCTCTTTCACCACATGGGTTCCAGGGGTTCAAACTCAAGTCCTCAGGCTTGGATAGCATCTTTACACCATCAGACATCTTGCTGTCCCTAGTAGGAGCCAATGGGTCCCAGGTAGAACCAACAGGCACAAACAATGATCAGCTCTTATCACACCACCAGTGTGAGTCTTTCCAGCTTCCAGACAAATAGGAGCCTGATTTGTCAAGTAGTTGAGGAAGAGGTGATACCATGTTTTCAAAAGAGAGATTTCTAGAAGATGTGATAACTGGAGATCTGTGTCAGTGTTTGTTTTGTGTAGTAATAAGAGCGGTGGGGCTGCGCAGCACAGTTCAGCATGGCGGGGCTGAGCCGCTCCTGCCTCAGAGCCATTTGGTGCCCCTGAGCCACAAACAGTTCCAGGCACACAGCAGTCCACATTGCCATCAAGCAAGCCGTAGCATTTTATTCCAAATGCTCCATTCAAAAGCTCTGTCTCCCACAGGAGGCAGACAGAGATGGCAATGGCGGCATAGCCCAGAAAGCCGGCATTTTAAAACAGCCAGTTTTTTCCTGCTGCTGAGTCAGGACAATATCTTTGCAGCACGCAACCCAGAAACAGCAAAGTGATAAGTGGAGAGGGAAAAGTAGGCCATCAGATCGTCAGATGGTCTCTTACTGCCTCCATACCTACACAAGGGTTAACACACTTACACACACACACACACACACAGAGAGAGAGAGAGAGAGAGAGAGAGAGAGAGAGAGAGAGAGAGAGAGAGAGAAGCATATACTCACGGACATACATGCATTAGCTATGCCAGAATTTCAAAGAAAGAAATAAACCTTCCTTCAGCCAGGCTTGGTGAAACACACCTACAATGGAGCATTGGGAGGCTGAAGCATGAGAATGGATCTTCAATTTCAAGGCCATCCTATTCTACATAGTGAGTTCTAAGCAAGTTATGTTTTCTGGTTAAGACTCTCTCTCAAGAAACACAATTACAAACTTTACAGAACCCTAGAGTTCAGAAGGACTTTAGCAAGAATCTATCTTAAGGAGATTATAGATAAGACCTTGGATACGGTTTTGTGAATTACATGGGCACAACTTCATAGGACTTGGAAAGCCCATCTGTCAGGGAAAAATATGTAAAACTATGAGTCACACAAAGAGACTGGAATTTACGCCAATTTAGAGATTTCACAGAGAAAAGCAAATGGATTTAAATCATAATCTTCATACAATGTTTATGTTAAAAAGTAAAGCTGAATATATATACATAGATATATATATCTGTATACATGCATATACAAAAAGAGAGAGAGAAAGTGTCTCATGTAGCCAAGGCTAGCCTCAATATCAATATATAGCTAAGAATAATATGGCCCACTGGATGCGCCTGTCTCTACCTCTTGATTGCTGTATTACAACAGCACTAGAGATAAGAACCAGGGCCTTGTGTGCTAAGCAAGTGTTCTAGCAACAGAATCACATCCCAGAGCCTTAGGGACTATGATGGTGTGAATCTGAGATGTTACCAGAAGGTTCACATGCTGGACACTTGATTAACAGAAGATGGGCTTCTGGGAAGTAATGGATCATGAGGGCTATGATCTGATCAAATGGAGTCATAGTGGTGGCATTTTATAGACCCCATGGAAAGTAGGTTGGAGAAATCAGATCTCTGGAGCTGTGCCCTGGTGACTCTGTCTCTCTCCTCCTGACCACTGGAGTGTCTGTTCATCTGCACATTTCTGCCATGAAGCTCTGTGTTAGTACAGTCACAGAAACAGAGGCATCTGATGACCCGGCTGTGAAACTGCAGAAATTCAACCAAAAGAAATCTTTCCTCTCCTAAGCTGTTTCTTTCAGGCATGTCTGTCACAGCAAGGAAAGTCTAATAAGCATTGAATAAATGGTTCAACAGAGTTGTCAATTGATCAGAAATTTTATCTGCATTGCTAAAAAATAAACAAAAGTATAGGAACATAAAAAACCCTATAGTCAAATATTACCAGAAACAGTGTGCGTGAGAGCTGCAAAGAGGAAGCAACTGGTGTAGGAGAAACATGTGACAAGGAGCAACGTTAAGGAGGAAGACCTGACTTAGACTCACGGTTTGGGAAAATACAATCCATGGGGTGGTGTACACATGGCAAAGGACATCTCGATGGAAGCAGATGAGGCCCTGGTATAACAGGAAGCAGAGAATATACAGAAAATGGGACCACCAATTTAAGCCTAAATCCCTACCTCCTCCAGTGGCTCTCCTAATAAAGGTTTATAAACCTTCTAAGAAAGGCCCAGGCCTGGGGGATAAGTCTACAAGCACATGAGCATATTTCATATTCAGGTAAAGGAACTGATAAAAGAATAAACAATACATGGTCTTTCCATGCAAAAGATTATAAGTATTTTTAAGGAGAGAAATGTTGGCACTTGCTACAACATGGAAGAACCTTAAGGCATGTTCAGTGAAAGAAGCCAGGCCAGACACCTACCTATAGTGTGAATCCAGTCATGAAAAATGAACAGAAAAACCAAATCCACAGACACAGAAGTTAGGTTAGAGGTTGCTTCAGATTAGGAATGATGGGATGTGGTGCCAATGGGCTTGCGTGAAGGAGGTGTCTCTTTGCAGGAAAAAGAACATGTTCCAAATCACCTACGGTAATCATGCTAAGATATAAGTCACTAAATCATTCAACTTAAATAGATAAATTATCCTGAAGTCACCTCTTCAAAACTATAAACCGAGGGGTTTGCCATATATGGCCACCCTGTGGAAATGACAATAATAGGTGGGTTGATGGGAAAATCCATGAGGTAGAAGAGACTATTGGCATGGGCTCAATTTTCTAGACTCAAATCTCAGCTCTGCTAGCTACAGCCAGGTGAGATGACTGATAAGCTGGAGTTTTTTTTATTTTCTTTGTTGTTTGTCTGTTTGTTTTCTCACTGAGCTGGAAAGATGTCTCCGCAGGTGAAGATGTTTACCACCAAGTCTGGAAAACTGTGTTTACTTCCCAGAACCAACGATGAGGAAAAGAATGACTCGCAAAAGGTGTCTTCCAACATGCAGATGGGCAAAATGGCACTGGCGTTGAGTATTCACACAAAACATTCACACACATAATAATAATAATAATAATAATAATAATAATAATAATAATAATAATAATAATAATAATAATAAACGCTGTAGAGATGGTTCAATGGTTAACAGTACTTACTACTATTTCAGAGAACTGAGTTTCAATTCCCAGCACCCAAGTGGCAGTGATAAAACATCTGCAACGCCATCCTAGAGAATTCCATGTCCTCCTCTGATTTTCATGGGTAAAAGGCACACATGTAGTACATGTGTGCATATAAATATATACATAGATGCATGTATACACACATATGTGTGTATAAATATTTACATATATACATATATGTATATATGTGTGTATGTACACATGAATACAAAATACTCATACACATAAAAAAATAAATCTTTAAAAATATTTCTTAAATAAAAAAGAAATGTTCTCAGTTTCCTGGTCAATGAGAGGGATGCCAGTTCTCTCTAAACTATCTTTATCTGTATATGGAGGGGAACCGTGTTGCACATGGAGAATACTTGCAGGGAGCCTGGCTCCACAGCAGAGCTGCTCACGCCTGTGGCCATCACCATCAGTTTCTCTATCCTCATTCATGAAGGAAGAAGGCTTGAGTAACTCACCTGGGGAAACTTGTACAGCCCCAGAAGTCTGGCCATGGAGACAGACAGGGATGACCGTGTGTCCCCAACCAGAGCAGCCTGAGGAGAGCCATGCTGACATGTATAGTTGGGGATGGGCTCCTCCTGCCTCGAGAGAAAGCTCATTGTCTCGTGGACGGCTCCATGCACTGAGTCCCCAGAGTTTCGAATGGAGAAGCCAAGAGTCAAATTGGGCAACAAGTGAGCACTCCTATTGATCTCCTCAATGGCAAAGACGAAACTCTGGGCCACGCGGTAGCCCCACTTGGAAACGCTGAGGGAAAGAGAAGCCCACATTTATCCCTCATGATGGGGTAAACTGAACACAAATAAACACAGGGACTCAAGAGATACAGGTAGAACAACATCTCCACAGGTATCTCTACATAGATGTGTCGAGGAGCACAGTTCAGGATACTCAAAGGGGAGCCAGAGGGAATGTGGAGCCAGTAATCAGAGGGGACAGTTTGACTTTAGAGTTAAGGAGAGAAGAAAGGCACTATGGAACATTCCCCATTAATAAGGAAAGCTGCTGAGGACAGGCAGGTGTCCTTGAATGGAGGCCTAAGGAGGCCACTGCATGAAGCTGTGAAGTTGAACCCTGGAATTTCTGGAGAACCCAAGATGTTGGAAATATCAGAGTCATGAGATTCCTGATGAACAAAGCTACAAACAGGGAATGGAACCAACCCAAGAGAAACAAGTGTGTTGCAGTAAACAAAACTAAAAGGAGTTGGAGATCTGAAGAGTGTTTGGACATCAGACATGGAGGTGCAGAGTTTGGAGTTTGCCCACCTGGTTTTCTGTCTTGCTTTGGTCCAGTATTTCCTCACTATGTTCCCTCTCTTATGCTTTGGAATGGTGCCATTGTATGCTTGAAATATATGATCTGCTTTTGGATGTTGATTTTGTAGGTAATTACAGTTAAGACATTGCATGAATCTTAGAAGAGACTTTGAACTTTAGACTTTTAAAGAAGTTTGTAACTGTAGTAGATTATGGGTACTTTTGAAGATGGACTGAATGCATTTTTGCATTATGATATGGCTACAAGTTTTTGGGGTGAGGGAGTGGAATGTGATGTTTTGAAATAAAATGGCCCCCAAATTAAGGGGCACTATTAGAATGATTTTGTTAGAATAGCTGTGGTCTTATATGAGGGAGAGTGTCACTTCAGAAGCAGGCTTTAGGGTTTCCATATGCTCAAGCCATGCCCAGTGAGACTCTCTACTTACTGTTGCCTGAACAACAAGATATATCAGCCACTTCTCCAGCACCACATCTGCCAGCATTAAAGTTTGGAGGCAGGAAGATACTGAGTTCTAGTCTAGCCTCATGAACACAGTATAACCCTATCTCAAAAAATAAAAAGAAAGAAAGAAAAGAAAACTCAAAAGCAAGCCATTGGAGCCAGTGTGTTGCCTTGTGCTTGCAGTCCTGTTTTTGAGGGCTAGCCTGAACTACCCAAGGAGTTCCAGAGTAGTCGGAACATAAACTGAGATACTATCTCAAAAAAAGTAATATAAATAATATCAAGTGGGAAAACACAGTAATAAAAATCTCTTGCATTTGTGACTGAATGAAAATGATAGATGTTACTTTAAAAAAAAGCACTCTTAAATGGTTTTTGACACAGGTCTCATTGTGTACCCCAATATTGCCTGGAACTAATAATAATCCTGCCTCAGCTTCCTGAGTGATAAGAGTACAGCCATGTGTCCTATGCTCAATTAAAAGCAATAAAACTAAATACAAACATTTAAAAAATAAATAATAATAAAAAAGCTTGTTTTAGAAACTACAGTATATTACAAAAGCTGGAATGATTATATCCAAAAGTGGAACTGTTCATATGGCTAACGTCATGAGCTGGATCTCCAGGACCTCATGGACTGAATGTGGTGGTGCAGCCCATCATCTCATCACTGGGAAAGTAGAAGCAGGAGATCAGAAATTTAAGGTTATCTTTGACTACCTAGTGAATTGCAGAGTACATGATGCTTAGAAAAAAATAATAAGCAAAAGGAACACAGCACAGAGAAATCACGGGGATGATAAATGATGAAAATCTATTATTTACACATTAATCCATTCAGCAAACACACCTACATAGACACTATTTTAAGAACCTTGGATATACAGAAGAATCAAGAAGCCCCACCTGGCCTACAGAAGGCAGACATTACACCCAGTGCATGAGCACCCATACTTCATTCCAGTACAAACAACAAGGACAGACAGACAGACGTGATGTAGAGGAGAGCAACAGAGCTTCTGCATGGATACACAGAGAAAGGTGGTGGCCATCTAGCTGGGACTCTGAGAATCAACCACTATCCAAGGATTCACACAACCTTGTAAATCTGCTTCTGGGTTTCAGAGACTCCCATTCCACATCTAACACTTACTCTGAAGCCAGCAGTCCAGATGGTGGAACAGTGAAGTCAGACAGGGTACCAATAGAGAGATCAAAGATGGAGAAGCTGCCCCCCACTATTACATCCCCAGGACGGTCAAAGTGACGCCTCTGCCTTGGCAAAAGCCAGGCTCTTGGTGCAGAAAGAGCAGACACAAACACACAGCCAAAGAGAACAGAAAAGAGAGTAAACAGCCACATGCCTGCTGGGCACCAGGCAATCAGTGACAGGACAGCCTCATATGGATCAGTAGCTTGCAGTGAAGGGGGCTTTTATATGGGAGAAAGATTTGATCAAGGGCCTAAAGCTAAGACCACACTGGGAATTCTAGGTTTGCAGACTGTGAAAAGAATATTGTTCACAACATGTTGGAGGTGGGTGACCACTAAATCCCAGAGTCATTAAAAGTTTTATTCCCTTCTCCTGGGTCTTCTTAGACTCTTTGCATCCAACGTCACAGTTTTGGGCATCATTTTTTGACTGCAGGAAAGGCAACAATGGGTCTGATTGTCTCCTGAGGGACTTGCAAGCCCAGGAGCAGCTGTGCTCAGGACAATGTTTGGTAGCAAAACCCCTGGTGAGTACAAGAACAAACAGCCCAGTAACTGAAGTGAAATATTTGGTACATTGTTCACACTCTACAGCCCCTGAATACACGCCCCCATGTATCTCCCCTGTGTTGATCCACTATGTTCTGGGTGGGTTTTGCTGTTCCTTAAGAAATTTTCAGAAAAGTTTATCTAGCACAATTTGGAAATACACACAACCGAACACCAGAAAGCAATACCCATGTCTTTGTAGAGCCATTACTCATCTTCCCAAGGTACTGAGCCTTTTTTCTATGATTTGAAAACAGATTTCAAGGATGCCAAGGTGGTGTTCAGGTAAATTTCCTTCATACACAAGCCTGTTGTCCTGTGTGTGATAACAAAAATCAGCATAAAGTTAGAAGGAGACCCCACCCCATCATTCAAAACCTGCAAGCTACAAATCCCACTCTACCCTAAAACCTTCTATCCCCAATGACCACAGAGAAACTCTTAAACACAAGCTCCAACTACAGAGCAAAATCTGAGAGGAACGCAGAAGAACAAGGTATAATGCATAAAGAGGACAAAGAGAGCGAACTGAGGGAGCAGACAAAGAGAATGAGCCAAGGGAGACCTCAGCCACTCACAGAGACACAGACAGTGACAGTACAGAGTAGACTCAGAATAGTTCTCAAAGACACAGACAGCAATTGCAAGGATGGGACTAAGAGGCAAAACACTGCCAGCACCAAGTAGAGAAAGAGATGGGTAGATGTCAATGAAAAGCAACATGGTAATACCAGGACTCAGTATCATACAACAGGAAGATTTGATTATCCTAACTCAGAAGAAAGAAAATAAAATTTTTGAAATTTAACTTTATGGGAATAATGGAGATCTTTTAAGAGGAAATGAAAAATTCCCTTAGAGAAATGGAGTAAAAACAAACACAAAATTGGAAGAAACCAATAAATCCCTAAAGAAACCCAAGGAAACCAAGAAAAAAACAATCAAACAGGTGAACCAAACAGTTCAAACAGTTCTAGACTTGAACACTAAATTAGAGTCAATAAATAAAATACAAATCGAGGGAATTCTGGAAATGGAAAATCCTGAATAAATGAATGGGAACTACAGCGGCAAGTATAACTAACAGAATACAAGAGATGGAAGAGAAAATTTCAAGTGTTGAAGATACTATAGAGAAAATAGATTCATCAGTCAAAGAAAATGATAAATCCAACAAATTCTAAACACAAAACATCCAGGAAATCTAGGATACCATGAAAGTCCAAAACTAAGAATAATAGGGATAGGATAAAAAGAAGAAATCCAGCTCTAAGACACAGAAAGTATGTTCAATAAAATCATAGGAGAAAATTTTCCAAACCTAGATAAAGATATACTTATGAAGGCACAAGAAGCCAACAGATAACCAAATAGATTGTACCAAAAAAAAGACCCCTCAGCATATACTACTCAAAGTGCAAAACATACAGAGTAAAGTAAGAATGTTGAGAGTTATAAAGAAAAAAGCTCAAGTAACATATAAACATAGACCTATCAAAACTACACCTGACTTCTCAATGAAAACCATGAGAGCCATAACGTCTGGGACAGATGTGCAACAGAAACTAAGAGACTAGGAATGCAAGTACAGACTACTATATCCAGCACGGTTTAAAATCAATACTGATGGGAAAAAAAAATGAAACCCCAACGAGCCTAGCCCTCATGTTACAATGCTTTTGTAGTATGATAGGGCATATCTTGGGTATATTCCCAAGACTGGTATTGCTGGATCCTGAGGTACGTTGACTCCCCATTTTCTGAGAAACTGCCACACTGATTTCCAAAGTGTTTGCACAAGTTTGCATTCCCACCAGCAATGGATGAGTCTGATGGTTTTAAGATGTTATGTCAAGGAGAGCGGCGTGCAGGCCCAAGCGGAGGAGAGACCGCCACGCAGGCCCAAACAGCAGAGAGGAGAGACTGGCGCGCAGGACCAAGTGGCAGAGGCTGGCGCGCAGACACGGCGGATGCGGGATAGTCCAAGCATGAAACAGTGAAGCCCACACTGAGAGCAGATCGCCCCACTACAATAAAATCAAGTAGGATTTTTGGGGCCTGGCCTGCAGTGTAGCGGCGTAAAGGAATGCAGACAGTTTGTAAAAATATATATATAGTTTTAATGTAGAAATAGACTTACAGAACCACCGTTCCCGCGGAGCCCAGGAAAGTAGAAGAGACAGCTCGGAGCATGCTCGCCAAATTTATAGGCAGACATTAGCCCGAGGCGAACACACCCCCTAAGGGGCGGGACTTATCCCTACATCTCCCCTTTTGTCTAAATAAGACAGAACTAAACCAAATACAACTACATACAATAACAACAAATAATAAATATAACAAACAATATTGAGAACAAAAGCTTTGCTAAACATTCTATCTCAAGGAGTCCAAATAATGTAAAGAGTAACTACAATTATATAATCTTCAACTCAGTCAAAGATCTGAGAAGGGAATAAACATTACTCAACAAATGAGATATATCCAAAATGTGCAACAATTGACAGAGACAACTGACTACATGGGCAATCACCCAAAGTCTCGTTTGCAATGTTGAGTCAACCAATTTTGGCTAAGGCCTAACATAACTGACATACCATTATTAAAGGCAAGGAACTTTTCAAAACTATCTTACCCTGTCTTGGCAGGATATGACAGTACTGTTTTATCCATTGATGCACGCTCTGTATCTCTGTCAGTGGTTGAGGTATGGGCATTTCTTTGCCCAAAGGCCAGTTCTGCCAAATAGAAAGGCTCCAGGTGGAGTGTCTTTGGTGCTCAACATTCTCTCGGGAATAGAGTGGTGTTGCCAGGAGCAATTGTGTCTCACTATCACGAAACTCTGAGTTAGATTAAAGGCCATTTTCTACAGCTCTTTGAAGAGGTTGAAGATTATCTATCTATACTTAGTATAATCTCTATATATCTAAAGAACCTGATTAGTCTGATTATAAATGACAAACTTAGATGACTATTTATCTATATAATTCTCAATATCTATCTAACTTGAAGACTAAGACAATAAACAACTGTGTAACAAATGAGGATAATGACCTCCAAATATAAACACTGTACAAATATACATTGCAATATGGTAAATATATATCAATACACAAACATTATATAAGTATCTTAATCAGAGGTAGAAATGTACATTGCAATATGGTAAATATATACAATATATATCAATACAATATATGTCAATACATAAAAATGTTTTAAACAGACATAGAAACATGCATGCATACAATAGTCAATATAATTTAACTTTGTTTCAATATACAAGAATTGATACCAATATATTTGTCTAAAAGCAGTAACTCACAATTATAAATCTATTATCCCATCATTCCCTCTTTTTTTTTTCAAAATGATCCTTGAGCTTATAAAATTCCTCCCCCAACCTCCCTAAATGATGTCCCTAAACCCAGGGGTAAACTTTACTGGGAGAGGGGACGTAGTCCTCTAGAATTACTTCCAGCTGTCATGGTGGCGACGTTCTTTCTGGGGGATCCTGTGAAAGCAAAATGATGGTTAAATTTCTTTTTTTTAATCTTTTTTTTATTGAGAAAATGAGAAAAAAAACAAGTTTCCACCTCCTCCCAGCCTCCCATTTCCCTCCCCCTCCTCCCACCCTTCTCCCCCTCCCCCCACTCCATTCCCCCTCCCTTTCCAGTCCAAAGAGCTGTCAGGGTTCCCTGCCCTGTGGTAAGTCCTAGGTCCTCCCCTCTCCGTCCATATCTAGGAAGGTGAACATCCAAACTGGGTAGGCTCCCACAAAGCCAGAACATTACATAGGATCAAAACCCCTTGCCATTGTCCTTGGCATCTCATCAGCTCTCATTGTTCGCCATGTTCAGAGGGTCCAGTTTTATCCCATGCTTTTTCAGTCACAGTCCAGCTGGCCTTGGTGAGCTCCCAATACATCAGCTCCGCTGTCTCAGTGGGTGGGTGCACCCCTCGTGGTCCCGACTTCTTTGCTCTTGTTCTCCCTCCTTCTGCTCCTCATTGGGACCTTGGGAGCTCAGTCCAGTGCTCCAGTGTGGGTCTCTGTCTCTATCTCCATCCATCACCAGATGAAGGTTCTCTGATGATATGCAAGATATTCGTCAGTATTGCTATAGGATAGGGTCATTTCAGGTTGCCTATCCCCAGCTGCCCAAGGAATTAACTGGGGACCTCGGCTTGGGCACCTGGGAGAGCTACAGTAATGAAAACAGTGTGGTACTGGTATAAAAAACAGAGAAGTCGACCAATGGAATCGTATAGAAGACCCGAATTTTAACCCACAAACCTATGAACACCTCATTTTTGATAAAGGAGGCAAAAGTATACAATGGAAGAAAGAAAACATCTTCAACAAATGGTGCTGGCATAACTGGACGTCAACCTGTAGAAGAATGAAAATAGACCCATATCTATCACCATGCACAAAACTCAAGTCCAAATGGATTAAAGACCTCACTATCAGTCAGAACACACTGAACCTGATAGAAGAGAAAGTGGGAAGTACCCTACATCAGATGGGCACAGGAGATCGCTTCCTATGTATAACCCCAACAGCTCAGACATTAAGGGCAACATTGAACAAATGGGACCTACTAAAACTGAGAAGCTTCTGTAAAGCGATGGTTAAATTTCAAGATCAATGTCTTTTAAAATTGCAAATAGTCTCTGAGTATTTTGTGGAGGTCTGGCCAGAATGTTGTACAAGATGTGTACCATTTCAGCTAACCAAGTTGGGATCATCTTGTGCAGCTGTTATTCAAAACAGGTCTTGTAGTAGCGCTATCAGTATCATGACGTCATATCAACCAGGTAGAGTTGTTGTTGTGGGGCCCCATCTTCTTCCTGGAAACTTCAAATGTCACTTCGGGAAAAACTCATTGTTCATTGTGAAAAACTTAAACATTAATCATATAGACATATATATACATACATATATTCAATAAAAGGCATGATATATATATATTCAATGAAAAGTATGATAGACATGAAGAAAAGCAAGGATGTTTTCTAAACTCATATTTCTTTCTGTCCCATATCATGGCTCTTGACATGAGACAGAAACTCCAGAAACTCTGGGTTTTTCTCTTACTAACAGGCTTGGAATTGGAGAGGGACTGAGCCAGAGTCCAACTTCAAAACCAGCTCTATATATTTATAAAGAAATGTTTAATAAGACATATAAATAAAAATTAATACTTACAAAATGTGTCCATCCATCAGTAATTAAATATTCAGGGTCCCTCAATTTCTTTGAAGATGAGTATTTTCCTGTGGAGATAAGAAAAGAACCCTGCCTCCAACCTATCTGTATTTCTTACCATCAGTATGTTCGCCATCCTTATGAAAGAATTGTTATTTATCTTTTCCAAGTGGCTTCTCTTCTTCAAACCGAACCTTTATTAATTTTGATGGTATCCACAATTTTTCCTCACCTGTGGAGATAAGAGCAAAACCCCTTCCCCAACGTAGCACATATCCTGGCTTCCATTGTGAGGTCAGCACATCCTTGAAATAAACTGGTTGATTTAGTTCAGTAGACTTTTCCATTATCCAATGTCTTTCTGCAGCCATTGTTCCCTTCTCATTAGCGTTGAGAAAATTCAAGGTTAACAAAGCATTATGTAGCCTATTTCTGGGGGTGTTTTCCACCCCTTTCTGTTTGTTCAACATATCTTTTATAGTTCGATTTGATCTTTCTATAACTGCTTGACCTGTAGGATTGTATGGTATACCTGTAACATGCTTGATATTGTAATAATCAAAAAACCGTTTCATTTTCCTAGAAACATAAGCAGGACCATTGTCTGTTTTTATTTGTGTAGGTATACCCATGATAGCCATGACTTCTAATAAATGAGTGATTACTGAATCAGCTTTTTCTGAACTTAAAGCAGTTTCCCACTGAAAGCCTGAATAAGTGTCAATGGTGTGATGAACATATTTTAATTTGCCAAATTCTGCAAAGTGTAACACATCCATCTGCCAGATTTCATTCCTTTGGGTGCCCTTTGGATTAGCCCCTGCAAGCAGTGGCAGTTGGTTATAGAAAGAGCAAGTAGGGCATTTCTTTACAATCTCCTTAGCTTGTTGCCATGTAATTGAAAACTCTTTCTTCAAACCTTTGCTATTAACATGATGTTTTTTATGAAATTCAGAGGCTTGTAGCACACTAACAATCAGTAATTGATCAATTTCTGCATTACCTTGTGCTAGAGGACCTGGCAGACCCGTATGGGATCGGATGTGTGTTATGTACATAGGGCAAAGCCTGTTCCTGATCAAATCTTGAACCTGGAGAAACAATGAGGTTAGTTCAGTATCATCAGGTATAAATTCAGCAGTTTCAATATGTAAAATAACTCTTTCTGCGTATTGTGAATCTGTAACTATATTAATAGGTTCTTTAAAATCCCTTAGCACCATAAGAATGGCATATAATTCTGCCTTCTGGACAGAATCATAAGGACTTTGTTCCACCTTATCCAAGTCTTCTGATTTGTAACCTGCCTTCCCTGATTTATTGGCATCAGTATAGAATGTACGGGCTCCAGTTATTGGAGCATCACGGACGATTCGAGGAAGAATCCAAGAAGTTCTCTTTATGAAGTTAAGCCGCTTGCTCTTTGGATAGTTGTTATTAATGTCTCCCAAAAAATTAGCACAAGCTCTTTGCCATGGTTCATTATCTTCCCATAATTTCTTTAGTTCATCAGCAGTGAAGGGCACTATAATTTCTGCTGGGTCTATGCCTGCTAGTTGACGAAGTCTCAGCTTGCCTTTTATAATTAACTCAGAGACTTTTTCCACATAAGTTTTCAGTTTCTTACTTGGTTTATGTGGTAAAAAGATCCATTCCAAAATAATATCATCTCTCTGCATTAAAATTCCTGTAGGAGAGATTTTTGATGGTAGTATGACGAGAATACAATCGAGCTCTGGATTCACCCTGTCCACATGTGCCTGTTGTAATTTTTCCTCAATCATTGTCAGTTCCTTTTCTGCTTCAGCTGTTAATTCTCTGGGACTGTTTAAATCTTTATCACCATCCAAGGTTTTGTTCAAATGAATTATTAGATCAGGTGTTATTCCAATAGCTGGTCGTAGACTGGAAATATCTCCTAAAAGTCTTTGAAAGTCATTAAGAGTCCGAAGGCGATCTCTCCTAATTTGTGCTTTTTGTGTCTTAATTTTTTGCAAACCTATTTTATAACCTAAATAATTAACAGAATCTCCCTTCTGAATCTTTTCAGGAGCAATTTGCAATCCCCATTTAGGTAAAAGTATCTTTATTTCTTCAAACAGTCTGTTCAAGGTATCCATGTTTGAATCGGATAACAAGATGTCGTCCATGTAATGGTAAACTATAGATTTGGGAAATTTCTTGCGTATTATTTGCAATGGTTGGTTCATAAAATATTGGCACAGGGAGGGGCTATTTAACATACCCTGGGGGAGAACGGTCCAGTGGTACCTCCTGGAAGGTTGAGAATTGTTATAAGTAGGCACTGTGAAGGCAAATTTTTCTCTATCTTCTTTTTGCAAAGGTATAGTGAAAAAACAATCCTTTAAATCAATAACTATGAGAGGCCATCCTTTTGGTAATAAAGAGGGCAAAGGAATTCCAGATTGCAGAGGGCCCATAGGTTGAATAACCTTGTTGATGGCCCTGAGATCTGTCACCATTCTCCATTTACCTGATTTTTTCTTAACCACAAATACAGGAGACTTCCAAGGGCTGGTAGATTCTTCTATATGTCCAGCATCTAATTGTTCTTGTACCAGCTGTTCTAAAGCCTGTAACTTTTCCTCAGCTAAAGGCTATTGCTTTGTCCATATTGGTTTCTCAGTCAACCATTTTAGAGGCAAGGCTGTTGGTATCTCTGAAGGGACATCAATTGCTTGTTCTTGTACAGCCCGAATGGCCTGTTTTCTCCGTTTGTAATATCTTTTAATATTATTCTCAGAACTATAGGTTCTAGAAGTAGCAGGAATGTTAATTTCGGTATTCCATTGTTGTAATAGGTCACGACCCCATAAATTCATTGCGATATTGGCTACATATGGCTTTAATTTTCCTATTTGTCCCTCTGGCCCTATACATTCAACCCATCTCGTGCTCTGCCTTACTCGAGATAGGGTTCCAATTCCCAGGAGATGAACATTTACATTCTGAAGAGGCCAATACGGATGCCAAGATTCTGGGGTAATGATACTTACATCAGCACCTGTGTCCAGCAGGCCAGTAATAAAAATGCCATTTACACACACTCTCAGTTTAGGTCTTTGATCATTTATAGAAGTTTGCCAAAACACACATAACTTATCTTTCTGATCATTATTGCTTGTAACAGTAGGCATGGGGCTTCCTAATTGTCCTGATGAGGCACGTTCTCTGCAGAAACTGGATATGACTGAA
The DNA here is from genome assembly GCF_037038515.1 of Microtus pennsylvanicus. Taxonomy (NCBI): domain Eukaryota; kingdom Metazoa; phylum Chordata; class Mammalia; order Rodentia; family Cricetidae; genus Microtus; species Microtus pennsylvanicus. Next base: position 147,934,377 of record NC_134579.1, on the reverse strand, counting down.
CCATGTTTGCCATGGGGGCCTGTGAGGCCCCCCTCTCACGTTTCCCGACTGTATCAGGTTGCCTTGTCTATCTCTTGTAGACCTGCATTCATTCGTCCAATGTCTGCCTTTTCCACATCTTCTACATAAACCTGAAGGCTGAGTCCTCCTATTTCTGTTATTTCTAGAAGATGCATTATTATTATTATTTCTGAAAGATGCATTATTATTATTATTATTATTATTATTATTATTATTATTATTATTTCTGAAAATCCGTTGTCTACAATTCCTTTTCATATGACCCATTTTGCCACAATTAAAACATTTGGTATTCTGGTGTCTCCTTTTACCATTGGAAATTGCTTCTTCTACCCATGCTTCAGTGCCATAATCAAATGTATCAACATTGAGTGTATGCAAGACCCATTCTTCCAAAGGCGCTGATCTGAGCTTTAAAGGCCCCAAAATCCTTTTGCATTCCACATTTGCATTTTCATAAGCCAAAGACTCAATCATTATACGTCTTGCTTCTGGGTCAGATATCCCTATTTGTACAGCCTTAGTTAATCTTTGTAAAAAGTCACTAAAGGGTTCTCTCTGACCCTGTTTAACTCTGACAAATGATTCCATTCTCTGTCCTGGGTCTTGTACCCTGTCCCAAGCCCTTAAGGCTGCTGTAGTACACATGGAGAGTGTGTTTTCATCCAAATTAGCTTGTTCCTGAGGGTCGGAAAAGAGCCCTTCACCTACAATTTTATCTAGGGAAATGTCAATTCCCTTTGCTTTTTCCTGCTGTTCTAAGAGTCTAGCCTCTTGCCTGAATAAGCATTGCCATTTCAATTGCGGTCCACTCTCAAGTACTGCAGAGCTCAGCTGGAGCCAGTCCAAGGGGGTTGCTCTGTTTGTCGTGGCCCAAGATCTTAGCATCTCTTTAACAAAAGAGGCTTGCATCCCAAAAGTCATGACAGCCTGTTTAATTTCCTTGAGGTCATTCATACGGACAGGCTCCCATGTATCCTCCTTGATGACCCCAGGGTTTCTGGAACCAACCACCTTCTCTGTTGTTATTACTGGAAAGGCAGGTAGAGCTGTAGGTAGAGCTTTGTGGAAATTGTCCCGGAGAGATTTACCCACAGATGTAGTTAAAATTTGCCCTTCTACCCTTTGCTCTTCTTCATCAGAATTTAGAAATTCCTCAATCTTTTCAATTCTATTCACTATTGCCTTCTGCAATGTCTGAATCTCCTGTCCAGAATTATGTTCCAAAGCCTTCATTGAGGATTCTAAAGTACGAAGTTTGTCCGTTAGAGATAACATATCATCTTTGGACATAATTTTTATGGCATAAACCGTGCCTTCTTGTATTGACAATCTTTCTGTCAATCTGTCATAAGCTTTAGACAAAATCTGATTGTCACATTCAGCAGTTTTGATTCTCTCAGTTAATGTTTCATTTCCTACAGAAAGGGACTGAATCTTATTGTCCAAATCAGCTGTTCCCTCTTCCATAGTAATGAATTTCTCCTTAACATCAGTCTGGAGAACTCCAAACTGATTCTTGAGAAGACTGTTATCAGCCTGGAGAACTTCAAACTGATTCTTGAGAAGATTGTTATCAGTCTGGAGAACTTCAAACTGATTCTCGAGAAGATTGTTATCAGCCTGGAGAACTCCAAACTGATTCTTGAGAAGATTGTTATCATTCTCAATTGTTTTTAAGCGTTCAATCTCTGCCTTAAGAATCCTGGATTCGTCTCGTAAGACTTTATCATATTTCTATTATCAAGCCATTTGGTGCCAATGAAAACTACGAATCCCAGAAGGATCCATAGAGGTGGCGTGATAGACACCTCTTGTAAAATCTCCCACATGGTACAATTAAAAAAACTGTTAAATTCTTGAACAGTAATGTGTTCAGACATTTTATTTATAAAAGAAAATTCTTTTACCTGCAATGATCAGTTCCTGCCAGTTGTTGGTCTCTGTGTTTTTGGAGCCTGTCCTAGAACTAGCTCTTGTACACCAGGCTGGCCTCAAACTCACAGAGATCCGCCTGTCTCTGCCTCCCAAGTGCTGGGATTAAAGGCGTGCACTACTACTGCCTCGCCGGCCTCAAACTCACAGAGATCCGCCTGCCTCTGCTTCCCAAGTGCTGGGATTAAAGGTGTGCGCTACCACTGCCTGGCCGGCCTCAAACTCACAGAGATCTGCCTGCCCTTGCCTCCCAAGTGCCGGTATCAAAAGCATGCGCCACCACTGCCCGGCCAAGTCACTTTGTGTCAGACGAAATCTGTCGCTGTGGCAGCTTTTGTTGCAAAACCGCAGGTACTTGAGCTTCTGCTAATTCAGGCAGTGGGGTTCCGCTGCAAAACTTAGCCAAGGCAGGCAGAATGGGCCTGTGTGGCCGAGTATGTCTCGGACTCGGCACTGGGGCCGGAGTCACGAACTGAAAACAGCACCCAGGAGGCTACCCGCTTGAGTCGGGGGCAAAATAGCCAAACGTTGGATGCCAAAATGTAGCGGCGTAAAGGAATGCAGACAGTTTGTAAAAATATATACAGTTTTAATGTAGAAATAGACTTACAGAACCACCGTTCCCGCAGAGCCCAGGAAAGTAGAAGAGACACCTCGGAGCATGCTCGCCAAATTTATAGGCAGACATTAGCCCGAGGCGAACACGCCCCCTAAGGGGCGGGACTTATCCCTACACTGCAGAGTGGTAGGCCTTTTATTGGTGAGGTCCACGGCAACGGGGAGCCTGGTCCTGTCCCTGAAGACCCTCCTTAGTGCGGAGAATGTTCTTGGCTCACGGCCGGACACAAGAAATGGAGCGGGGGCATTCCCCGACCCCCTAGACCCCCCGGTTAGTCTGGGAGGGCTGGTACCCTCTGATGGGGCTGCTCCTCCTCTGCTGTGACCTCTCTCTGCCTGACACATCCCAGCTAGAACCCAGGGGCCTCCTTCACTCCCCATCCCTTCAGCGGGGCCACGGGATCACCCAGTTTAGGGTGTTTGGGCACTGGATTGGGAGCTCGGGGCAGAGGACAGCGGGAGTTTCTCTGTTTTGGTGGCTAGCCTGTAGAGTGGTAGGCCTTTTGTTGGCAAGGTCCCTGGTGAATGGGAAACCTGGTACTGAAGACCGTTCTGAGTGGTGAGAAGGATCTTGGCCTGCGGCGGGAGCAAGGGCATTTTTTAAGCGGGGCCCCTGGCCAGCAGGGAAACCTGATCCTGTTTTAAAAGACCCATTAGATAGCATCAATAGGAGGAGATGAGCAGGTGCCAAGGCAAGAATTCACCCAACAATCTGAAAAACAACATGAAAATACCAGAACCCAATAATCTTACAACAGAAGGACTTGAACACCCTAACACAGAAGAAGAGGAAAAAATGACTTTATGAAAGCAATAGAGTCCCTTAAACAACATGTAAAGAATGCTCTTATAGAAATGGATGAGAAATATAACAAAAAGTTTGAAGAAATAAGTAAATACGTAAATGATACCCTGGGAAACCAAGAAAAAATGATCAAACAGGTAATGGAAACAGTTTAAGAACTGAAAACTGAAATGGAAGCAAGGAAGAAAACACAAACTGATGACCAGCTGGATATGGAAAATATAGGTCAACGAGCAGAGTCTACAGAAACAAGCATAATCAATAGAATACAAGAGATAGAAGAAAGAATCTCAGATTCTAAAGACACCATACAGAAAATAAACGCACTGATCAAAGAAAACAGCAAAGCCAACAAATTCTCATCACAAAACATTCAGGAAATATGGGACACAATAAAAAGACCAAACATAAGAATAATAGGGATAGAAGAAGGAGAAGACTCACAGCTCAAAGGCCCAGAAAATATTTTTAACAAAATTATGGAAAAAAAACTTTCCAATCATAAAGAAAGATATTCCTTTGAATATTCAAGAAGCATACAAATCACCAAACAGACTGGATAAAAAAAAGATCTCCTCACCATATAATAATCAAAACACAAAATAATCAGATTAAAGAAAGAATATTAAGAGCTGCAAAGGCAAAAGGGCAAGTAACTTACAAAGGTAAACCGATCAGACTTACACCTGACTTCTCTATGGAAACAATGAAAGCCAGAAGGTCCTGGATAGAGGAACAGCAAAAAAAAAAGAGACCATGGATGCAAACCCAAACAACTATACCTAGCCAAGCTATTGTTCACTATCAATGGAGAAAACAAGACATTCCAGGATAAGAACAAATTTAAACAATGCATAGCCACAAATCCAGCCCTACAGAAAGTAACAGAAGGAAAATCAAAACCCAAGGAATCCAACATTGCCAACATTGCCTACAATAACTCAGGCATCTAGCAACCTTTCACCAACACAACTCAAAGAAGGGAAAAACACAAACTCTATTACCAAAAACAATAAGAATAACTGGAGAAAACAACCACTGGTCATTAATATCACTTAATAAAATGGTCTCAATTCACCTATAAAAAGAAACAGGTTAAGAGATAGGATACAAAAACAGGATCCAACATTCTGCTGTTGGATCTCAACCACAAAGACAGGCATCTACTCAGAGTAAAGGGTTGGGGAAAGGTCTTTCAAGCAAATGGTCCTAAGAAAAAAGCAGGTGTGGCCATACTAATTTCTAACAAAACTGACTTCTAACTAAAATCAATCAGAAGAGATGGAGATGGACACTTTATACTCAAAACAGGAAAAATTCATCAGGATGACATCTCAATCCTGAATATCTACACCCCTAATATAAAGCACCCACTTATGTAAAAGAAATATTATTAGAACTCAAGGCAGACATCAAACTACACACACTAGTAGTAAGAGACTTCAACACTCCTCTCTCTCCAAAGGACAGGTCAATCAGACAGAAACCTAATAGAGAATTAAGAGAATTATTGGAGGTAATGAAGCAAATGGACTTAACAGACATCTATAGAATACTCCACCCAAATAGGAAAGAATATACCTTCTTCTGTGCAGCTCATGGAACCTTCTCAAAAATCGACCACATACTCGGTAACAAAGGAAACCTCCAGAGATACAAAAAAATATCAGTGTCCACCTGTGTCTTAAAAGATCACCACGGATCAAAGTTAGAAAGCAACAAGAATGCTACCCCCAGAAAGCCGACAAACTCATGGAAACTGAACAGTTAACTACTGAACCACACCTGGGTCAAGGAAGAAGTTAAGAAAGAAATTAAAGTATTCCTTGAACTTAATGAAAATAAAGAGAAAACATACTCAAACCTATGGGACACAATGAAAGCAGTGATAAGAGGAAAGTTCATAGCACTAAGTGCCCACTTAAAGAAAACGGAGAAAGCATACATTGGGGACTTAACAGCCCATCTGAAAGCTCTAGAAAAAAAAAAGAAGCAGACGTGCCCAGGAGGAGTAGAAGCCTGGAAATAATCAAACTGAGGGTTGAAATCAACAAAATAGAAACACAGAAAACAATCCAAAGAATCAATGAAACAAAACGTTGGTTCTTGGAGAAAATCAACAAGATTGACAAACCCTATCCAAACTAATTAAACAACAGAGAAAGAACATGCAAATAAATAAGATCAGAAATGAAAAGGGGGAAATAACCACAAACACAGAGGAAATTCAGAGAATCATTAGATCTTACTACAAAAGCCTATATGCCACAAAACTGGAAAATGCAAAAGAAATAGACATTATTTTAGATAAGTACCATATACTAAAGCTAAACCAGGAACAGTTGAACGATCTAAATAGACCTGTTATTCGTGAAGAATTAGAAACTGTTATCAAAAACTCTCCCTTCCAAAAAAAGCCCAGGACCAGATGGTTTCAATGCAGAATTCTACCAGAACTTCCAAGAAGAGCTAATACCTATACTCCTTAATGTATTTCACAATATAGAAACAGAAGAGTCATTGCCAAATTCCTTTTATGAAGCTACAGTTACCCTGATACCAAAACCACACAAAGACCCAACCAAGAAAGAGAATTACAGGCCTATCTCACTCATGAATATCGACGCAAAAATTCTCATTAAAATACTGGCAAACCAAATCCAAGAACACATTAGAAAAATTATCCATTTTGATCAAGTAGGCTTCATCCCAGAGATGCAGGGCTGGTTCAACATACACAAATCTATCAATGTAATCCACCATATAAATAAACTGAAAGAAAAAAAAACATATAATCATATCATTAGATGCTGAAAAAGCGTTCGACAAAATTCAACACCCCTTTATGATAAAGGTCTTGGAGAGATTAGGGATACAAGAGTCCTACCTAAATATAATAAAAGCTATTTACAACAAGCCGACAGCTAACATTAAATTAAATGGAGAAAAACTCAAAGCCATCCCACTAAAATCAGGAACACGACAAGGATGTCCACTCTCTCCATACCTCTTCAATATAGTGCTTGAAGTTCTAGCAATAGCAATAAGAAAACATAAGGGGATCAAGGGGATTTGTATTGGAAAGGAAGAACTTAGGCTTTCGTTATTTGCAGATGATATGATAGTATACATAAGTGACCCCAAAAACAAAGCAAAGGACACTGTCACTAAGACAAATAGGCAACCTACTCACTGTGAGAAGATCTTCACCAACCCTGCAACAGACAAAGGTCTGATCTCCAAAATATATAAAAACTCAAGAAACTAGACTTTAAAATCCTAAATAATCCAATTAAAAAATGGGGCACTGAACTGAACAGAGAATTCTCAACAGAAGAATTTCAAATGACTAAAAGACATTTAAGGTCATGCTCGACCTCCTTAGCGATCAGGGAAATACAAATCAAAACAACTTTGAGATACCGTCTTACACCTGTCAGAATGGCTAAAATCAAAAACACCAAAGATAGCCTTTGCTGGAGAGGATGTAGAGTAAGGGGAACACTCATCCATTGCTGGTGGGAATGAAAACTTGTGCAACCACTTTGGAAATCAGTGTGGTGGTTTCTCAGGAAATTCGGGATCAACCTACCCCAGGATCCAGCAATACACTATGTTCATAGCAGCATTATTTGTAATAGCCAGAACCTGGAAACAACCTAGGTGCCCCTCAATGGAAGAATGGGTGGAATATATACGCATTACAGTACTACTCAGCGGCAAAAAAATAAATAAAAATGACATTTAGAATTTTGCATGCAAATGGATGGAAATAGAGAGTAGGTAACCCAGACCCAAAAAGATAAATATCGTATATACTCACTCATTAGTTGATTCTAGCCGTAAATAAAGGACATTGAGCCTATAATTCATGATCCTAGAAAAGCTAAATAGGAAGGTATACCCCCACAAAAAACATGTAGTTATCCTCCTGGATAATGGAAGTATACAAGATCTAGGCAAAAATTGAGAGCTTGGGGTTGGAGGTGGGATGGGGGTAAGGTGAGATGGGGAGAGATAAGTGAGAAGGGGAGGATGGGGAGAGCTTGGAGGAATGGGACAGTTGGGATGGAGGAGGAGTGGATATAGGAGCAGGGAAGTATATAGCTCAATTAAGGGAGCCATTTGATGGTTGGCAAGAGACTGGACTCTAAAGAGGTTCCCAGGTATTTAAGGATATGTCTCCAGCTTGTTCCTGAGCAGCTCAAGAGAAGGCTCCTGAACTGGCCCTATACTATAGTCACTCTGATGACTATCTTGCTTATCACCATAGAACCTTCATCTGGTGATGGATTGAGATAGAGACAGAGACCCACACTGGAGCACTGGACTGAGCTCCCAAGGTCAGAGAGGAGCAGAAGGAGAGAGAACATGAGCTAAGAAGTCAGGGCCGCAAGGTGTGTGCCCATCCACTGTAACGGTGGGGCCAATCTAATGGGAACTCACCAAGGCCAGCTGCACTGGGACTGATGGAGCATTTGATCAAATTGGACTCTCTGAATGTGGCTGACATGAAGGGCTGACTGATAAGCCAAGGACAAAGACACTGGATTTTGATTCTACTCCATGTACTGGCTTTGTAGGAACCTAGTCTGTTTGGATCCTCAAATTCCAAGACCTGGATGGAGGAGGGAAAACATTGGACTTCCCACAGGGCAGGGAATCCTGACTGCTCTGTGGACTAGATAAGGAGGAGGAGGGGGAGTTGGGGAGGGGGAGGGAAATGGGCAGAGGGGAGGAGGTAAAAATTTGAAATAATAATAATAAAAGGAAAAAAGATTCAGAAAACAAATTAGGAAAGAACAAACTCTACACACTAGTTCTCTGACTCAACATGGAATGTATGGCATATGCATGAACACACAGAGAGAGAGACAGAGAAACAGAGAGAGAGTCTTAAATATAAAATAGATATATTCAAGTACAGAGACAAATTCCAAACTTATTTTAACAGATAAATATAATTCTCAAACACAAACATAATCCCCGTATGATGTCAAAAATAGACTCAAAACAATGGCTCAGCCTTTAGCATATAAAAACCTTCATTACATCACCAGGTTCCTCACTCAATGGTCAGAGGTGAGAACTGACTTCTGAAACTCACCCTCTCACCACAACATTGTGTTTTGACTATTGCATAACAAAAAGCATTGATGGAAACAGCACACCAATCTATCAATCAATAAATATATAAATTACAATCAAATAAATAAAAACATGCAATACATCATTTCACTGATATTTCAGCTCACACTTATTTCATTTCCACTTTCAATACTTTGAACTTTTCTTAGAAATCAGAATATAAAGAAACTCTGTAATTAAGGACTATTGTTTTAATACAAGCTTTATTGAGACATAATTAAAAAGTATACAATTAATCCATTTACATTAATGAATATTTTATGTGTGGGAACACACATAAAATCCCAACACTCATGATCCTGAAGAGGGGGATTGCTACAAGTTTAAAACCAGCCTGGTTGATATGGAAAGAACTTGTTCCAAATAAATATTTTAAAAAACAAGGAGATGACAATTGAGTTGTCTTTAGATTATTGATAAAGTCTGACAACCTTTCCAAATCATTTTTTTAATTAAACATGGTGTGCAGTACGGGCACATGAGTGCAGGTGCACACAGTGACCAGAGGAATTGAGTCCCATGGAGCTGGAATCACAGGTAGCTGTCTGCTGCCTGACATGGACTCTGGCAACCAGGCAGGGTCCTCTGGAGGAGTGAGTGCTCTGAACCACTGAGCCACCTCTCCAGCCCCACCTAATAAATCTGAGACCTTCAACTCCCCAGAAATAAAAGCTGCACCATTTAGGCTACATTCCTCACCTCCAAACTCCCCTCAAAAAGTAGTTTCCCCTCAAGAAACCATTAGTTTAATATGTCTTTATGAGATTGCTTCTTCATGTATTAGAATATGAAAATATACTATTTCCTTTATCTACCTTCCTTAACTCAGCATAACATTCTGGGAACTTAACCATATAATAAGCACTGTTTTATTTCATTTTATTATTTATTTCTTATTGCCACATACGTTCCAGTGATGAGCAAGTCATGCAAAACATTCATATACTGATGAATATTAAGATTGTTTGAAGTCTTACTAAAGTAATAATATTTCCCTGAAGGTTAATTTACAATCTTGGCAGACACATGTTTATTTTCATGCATACATATATTTAAGAGTGAGATTGTAAATCACATGCTAAGTCTGCTAAGGACCTGCCAGTGAAGAGATCAATGCACACTACTGAAGCTCTCGGAACAAAGAGAGACCAGTGATCTTCCTGTCAGTTCCTCACACCCTCAGAAACCCTTCACATTCTCATCACCTCATCACGCTTTTCACATTCTTGCATATGGAGGACTGTGTGTGCTTCGGGTGGCAAGAGGAAATCACAGAACAAATTAGTGAAATCAGCCCTCTCCTTCCAACATGTGGGTCCTGAGTATCAAATTCAGGTTGTCAGGCTTGGCAAGCATTTTGACCACTGAGCCATGTTGCCTTCTCCCATTTATAAACTTTCTTAATTGTGATAAATGTTAGCAGTATAATGGAGAGAGAGTAGAAAATAACATCGATGTGTCTAGTATCAAATCGAGAGTCAGGAGTGTTTTGTTCTGAGTGTCTCACTCATACTTTGATCGTTCCTTTAAATACCTTTGGATCCACACAGAAACAGTGAGCTAAAATCACAGTTGGTCCTAGTGGGCCCCCCTCAAGGACTAGGTCGTGAATCCTTGTGGTGCAGACCTGGGGAGACACATTCTCTGGAGCATCTTACTCTGCCTATTTTGCTGTGACTGGTGGCCTTGTTCCTCTCTGGTCTCAGCAGGATGATGTAACACTTGGGGATGAAGATGCCACCCAGAAGGCCAGCAGTGGAGGCCAGGATGGAGAAGATCTCTACAGCCACAGTGGACTTGCCCCGGGCACTGTGGTACAGGGGCAGGAACGCTATCCAGACACTGCAAAAGAGCAGCATGCTGAAGGCCAGGAACTTAGTCTCGTTGAAGACATCTGGCAGGCCCCTGGCCAGAAAAGCCACAGAGAAGGTACCCCCTGCCAGGAACCCCAAGTAGCCCAGCACACAGAAGAAGATGGTGCCAGAGCCCTCCTGGCACTGGATGACAATGTGCTGGGGCTCCGAGACCATATCCCTGTCTGGGAATGGTGGGGAGGTGGCCAGCCAGACCCCACAAAGAACAACCTGCATGAAGGAAGCAATGAGGACCACTGAGGTGGAAGCACCAGGGCTCAGGCACACCTGGATCCTGGCCCCTGGCCTGGTGACCCTGAAGGCCAGGACCACTGTGAGAGTCTTGGCCAGAACAGAGGAGACGGCCACCGTGAACACCACAGCAAAGGTTGTCTGACGCAGGAGACACGTGGGGACACTGGGGCGGCCAAGGAACAGCAAGGCACACAGGGCACAGAGGGAAAGGGAGATCAGCAGGAAGTAGCTGAGGGTTCTGTTGTTGGCCCTGACCACGGGCGTGTCCCTGTGCTTCAGGAACACTCCCAGAACCAGGACAGCCAGACCAGCCAGGAAGAGTGCCACCAAAGCCAGCATGAATCCCAGAGGTTCCTCAAAGGCCAGGAAGATCTCTGTCCTGGGCAGGCAGCGGTCTCTGGTGTGGCTCGAGTACTGTTCCTTGGGGCACAGGAGACATCTCTTCATGTCTACGGGAGACACAGACACCATTTCTGCAACACTGTGCCAACTGCACCAGCTCAATAGGATGCACCCCAAGCACTCCCTGCCCTTACAGCCTTTCCATCAAGTCATGGATTTATGAATTATTCTTGGTGACCAGGGCTGGGATGGGTGATATTAGAGGCAGAGGCACAAAGGGAAATGCTGCACGTTCTGTGTCTGTTTTATGTGAGGGTTTTTGTTTCTGTCCTCAGTGTCTCATGGAACTCAGGCTGAGTGACAGAGGGTGGATATGAACTCCAAAGCCTCTTTCCTCAACCTCTTAAGTGCTGTGATTATACACCTGCACCACTCTACCTAACCTATGCTTGTGTGTGCAGGTTTGTTTGTGCACCCATGTTTATAAGTGGATGCACATGCTTGTCAAGACCAGACATTTAACATGCGATATAATTCCTCAATCTTCCCCCTTATTTTGCTAACTAAACTTATTTATATATTTTGTGTGCATATGTATGTTTAGGGCTCATGCATGCAGTGGTTTACACGTAGTAGTAAACAAAACTTTCATGAATTTGTTGCAATTTAATTTCTACAATTTAATTTCCAGGGACTGAAATTATACTGTCAGGTTTGGCAGTGAATACTTTAATTGAAGGGCCATGTAAACAGTCTCCACAGCTTCTTCTTTTATAATGACCTCTTTTTTTACTTATTGAGAGTTTTGTCTGTACATATTTATTGAAATCATATGCATGTCTGGAGTGTGCAGAAGTCAAAAGAAAGCAACAGTTTCCCTATAACTGGAGCTGCCTTGGTTGTGACCGACCATGTTGTGTTTCTGTCTGTTGAACTACCTCTCTAGGCCCCTTTTCAACTTAATTTTTAAGACAGGGTGTCTTATTCAGCCTGGAGATCACTTAGTTGACTACACTCTCAGGCCACAATGCACAAAGACCCTCCTGTCTCTGCCCCATGGGTGCTGAGATTAAAGGTCTCTTGTGTGAGTTCTTAACAGTTCATTTCATTGAAACAGTACCAGTAATTGGTCAAATTAACAAATGTTTTACACTGCGCTGTGTCCCCAAAACTCATTTGTTGAAATCCTGCACCTAAGCACCTCAAAATGAGATATATTTCTCGTGGGTAAACTGGAGATGAGTAACAAAGGTTAAATGAGGTCTCCAGGTTAAATTAGGTAGACACTAACTCCAACAGTGCAGTTATTCTACTAAGAAGGTGGAGCTGGAGCTGGGGGTGGTTGCACATGACTTTAATCTCATGATTTAATTTTAGGGGCAGAGGCAGGTAGACTTCTACTAGTTCAGGGAAAGACTGATAAATGTAGTGACTTCCAAGTCAGCCAGGGCTGCAAGCAGAGACAGTGACTCAAAACCAAACAACAAGCCAAAAGAAAACACACACACACACTCACAAATAAACACATACACACTCACACAAACACAAACACACATAACAACAATGAAATGAGAGCACCCAGTGAGGATATTCTCTTTCAAGGCCTCAAACAACACCAACTTTGGTGAAAACTTGGCTTTGCTTTCCAACTTTCAGAATTGTAAAGGAATAACTTCTGTAGCTGAAATAGTAGGGAATGTGGTGGTCCATTGCCACAAAATTTCTGGGATAAATCCCACTAATACAAAGCAAAGAGAAAGTCACAAAAGGACATCCACCATGCTACTCCAGTTATAGGAGATTTGAAAAGCAACTGAAATCATCAGTGTTAGCAAAAGCCAGCGTTCTGACTACACGACCACTAGAAGCTTGTGGAAGCAGTTTATGCCTGTTTCTTGATCAGGGGTCAAGGATGTGCAGTGTTTGATAGAGGAAAATTCTTCTGCATTATAGTTATGGGTAGCATGCTTGTCTTTTAGGATAAAGCATTTACCTAACAATATCTATTAGCAGATCTCTGGCTGGTGTTCCACGAGACAGCAAGGACTGCACGGTGTTTTGGAGGATGGGTGTGGGGGTTTGACTTAGAATAGCCCTAAAGTCTCATATATTTAAATGATTTCATCCTACCTTATAGCTGTTGGAGATGGATAGGGATGTGGAGCATTGTGGGATGAGGGGTGTCACTGTGGGTAGTCTTTGAAAGTTCAAACTCACACACCTGGCCCAATCTCCACCTCACTGCCTGCCTACTGCCTGTAGATGAGAATGGAAACCCTCAGCTACTGCCTGGCTCCATGCATCCTGCCATGATGGATACGAACTAAGTAAGCCCCCAGTTAAAGCCTTTTCGTTTAGAAGCTGCCTTGGTCATGGTGTCTCTTCAGAGCAGTGTGATGGTAACTAAGACAATGGAGAAATACAGGAGATTCAAAATTCCCTTTGGACCCTCAGATTCCAGATCCACATGCCCTTACCTTTTTTGTCTGCAAACTGTCCCTCGGGGCAGGGACTACAATCAAAACAGCATTGGGGAGCTCCCAGCCTGGGCACTTGGCTGAACCCTGGAAGGCAGCTTTCACTGCAGACAGAGGTGGGCACCTAGTAACAGTGAGAATAATGTTACTGTTGACTTTTAGGGATACAAATGCTTGACCTCACCCTAAGAACCCGAACAGGAGAGTTCCCTCTCAGCCCACTAGATGAGAAGCCTTTCAGAAAACATGTCGACCCGAGCAGATGCCAGACTGGAAAGGTGCCTTTGAGTGTAATAAACAAAGAGCTACATGTGATTTACTTGGATAAGGGATTAAATACATAGCTAAAAAGTTTGATGTGTTGTCTTTCCAGTCTCTCTGGGGCTCCTGCATCAACAATTGAAGATATGGGTGCAGGAGAAAAAGCACCTAGGTTAAAACTACAGACTGTTCTTCCAGAAGATCAGGGTTCAATTCCCAGAACAAATATAGCAGCTCACACTTTAACTCCAGTTTCAAAAGATCCACTCTCCTCCTCTTGCCTGCACAGACACCAGTACACAAATATAGGTGCAGGGAAACATGCATACATGCAAAATAAAATATAAACAATAATTGTGGGTATTGGCAGTCATTACAAAAGTCCATATACCCTGGGCATGATTTTCTCGATGCCTTCAGATTTCTTCTTATTCTGAAACTACAGTCAGGCCTGTGGCTACATCATGGACTCCATTTCTAACTCAAAACATGTTGTCATCTCTCTTCCTTTTCTCTGTCTCCCTCTGTGAAGCTGTTGAGATTTACAGTTTGACTGCCCTGGTGTGATTCACTTAAACTCTCATAACAAAGTATTGTCCAACCTCAGTAAGCAGAATTGCGGTTACTGACTCCGTGAATACACACACACACACACACACACACACACACACACACACACACAGAGAGAGAGAGAGAGAGAGAGAGAGAGAGAGAGAGAGAGAGAGAGAGAGACTCTCACACATTCACAGCACACTCAGTGGGCCTCTCATTTACCTGGGACCTGTCAAGGATGACTCAGTTTATCTTAGCATAGCTCTACCTCCAGGCAAGGATTTTGAAGAAGGAAGTGTGGGGTGCTGACCCTTTCCAGATCAAGACCATTGAAAAGTTCTTCAAAGGAATCATGAAAACACATAGTATGTGTCTTTCTTTCATGCTTGGGAAATCCAAGAATGGGAATCTCATTCTCATGTGGAAAACCTTACGGCCACCATTGACCAGAACAAAGTTAGACAAAGTTGCAGAGGAGGGGACTCTTTCTTCACTGGCACAGGACAGGAAGCTGAGGCATTTCTATGTACCAGACTCCACACACAGACATAACTAACACAGCACTGTTTGTAACTTTGTCAATAAATAACAGGGTTTGAATCTCAAATGTTTCTCAACGTCTCTTGTGTTGGACCACTGGTCACCTGACAGTGGGTATGTAAAGAATGATTGAATATTGATGCTATAGTAGTTTCAATGTAATTGGCCACAATACGCTCATACGGAGAGGCACTATGGGGGATTTGACTTAGTTACAAGAAGTGTGTCATTTGGCCAATAGCCAGACAATATAATTCCAAGCAACAAATCCAAGCAGAGATACAAGGAGGAAAAAAAAGGCAAAGTCAGAGGGATGCCATCCCGTCGCCAAAGGAAAAAGATGACTGAGCATCACTGGTAAACCACACCCATGTGGCAATACACAGATTAATAAAAATGGGTTCATTTAATTTGCAATAGCTTGTTAGTAAAAGACCAAACAGATTGTAATTAAAAAAAAGAATCTGTCATTGTGGGTTTGGATTTGGGGTATCATATATGCTCAGTTCACCTCTTGTAGCCTACGGGCCAAGATTTAGGACTTTCAGTTCCTTCTCCAGGACCATGTCTGTCTGCATGCCACCATGTTGCACCAAGATGATAATGAATCAATCTCTGAAAATGTAAGCCACCACAATGAAATGCTTTTCCTTTCAAGGAAATGTTGGGGTCATAGTATCTCTTCATAGCAATAGAAACCTTAACTAAGACAGAAGTTTGTTCCTGAAAATTGGGTATTGAAGTGATAGGCCTGATAATGCTTCTGTTTCAATAAACATGGACCATGGGACAGTAGATTAGAAAAGCAATAGGAAATTTTAAGTGATGCTTAATGCTACTATTGCTGTACTACTAGGAGCATGGAAGACTAAGGGGCTGAGTGTGATTAGATTAACTGTTGGCCGGGCTCAAGAAGTTTCAGAAGTAAAGAATATTAATGTATTGCCTAGAGATTTTTCTTGGGATATTTATGTGAAGAGTGTGGCTGCTGTTTGCACTAGTCCACAGAGTCTGCCTGAGGCTAAATTGAAGAGTTTTGGATTATTTCATTGGCAGTAAAAATAAAATCTCAAAACAGCGTAATATAGACCCTGTCATGTGGCTATTAGTATTAACTCTAATGAAAATTTCTAATGAAAAGAAGCAAGCTGAGCAAGGAAAAATACAAAATGTAAAATTTGAAGAGAAAAGGAATATCATGACCTGGCATAGAGCTAAATCCTGTGTTCAACGTGATAAACAGATTAAAAAAATGGAATAAAGTGAAAGTGACACAGTTCACTTCCTGTGCCTACAGGTCAAGATGTAGAACTCTCGGCTCCTTTCTCCAGCATGATATCTGCCTATATGCCACCATGATCCATAAGAATGATTATGGACTAAATAAACCTCTGAAAATGTAAGCCACCTCATTAAATGCTTTTCCTTTATAAGAGGTGCCTGGTTGTGGTGTCTCTTGACACAAATAGAAACCCTAAGCAAGAGAATGTTTCTGGCATGATCAATGGATTAATTCCTCAATGGATTCGCAATCTGATAAATTAGTATACCTATTAGAAATAGAACATATGACTAGGTTTGGGGTAGTGGGACATGGAGGCTATGCACTGGTAAGATGTAACTTGTTTACCTGTCTAATCTATCAAGATCCCTACCACCTTCCTGAGTCCCATGCACTCATCAGCAATCTCTCCCACCACACATGTCTGCTGCCCTGCATGACACACTGCCTCAATCACACACATCCAAAGCAATTGTTACAACTGACCCTGAATCCCTAAAATCATGAGATGATTAAAACTTTTCCTCACTTAAAACTGTTCTCAAGTATTTGTCATTTTGGCTGAAATAAACTAACACAGTAAGTAAACTGATGGTCTATGGAACGGTAGTTAACGGAGTGTATCTCTATCTTCCTCCTCTCAGAGCAGGTTCTGAACACAGACACTGAGTATATTTCCAAGGGAGCACCAACTACAGATTCTCATTGTATTTGTACATCTTGTATGTTAAAACCTTCCCCCATTTCCATAAGTATGGGTGGTGTAAATGTGTGTATGTGCCATCGTAAACCTATGTGGACTCGTGTTCATGTATGGACAAGCACATGTGGAGGCCCAAAGTTAATGCTGTAAATCATCCTCAATTGCTTTTCCACGATGTTGAGGCAGAGGCTCAAAGGAAAACGCAGAGTTCACTGATACGGCTAGTATTACTGGTCAGGTTTCCATCTTCCAAGGATGAAATTACAGGTGAGACCCACGGCCCACTCAGCATGTACAAGTGTTCTGCAGATCCAAAGTCTGGTTCTTTATAATGCATACAAAACAACTTGACCACTGAGCAATCTCCCTACCCCATCTTTTAAATTTTCCTTTTTGCTGGTGAATCAATATCATTCAGAGAAAGATCTCTAATGAGATAAACAGTATAGCCAGTTATAACTGACTGACCCAATCAGAGCCACCTCAACTTCATGCACAGTAGTAACGAATTCCCCTGGACTTGGAATTTCCCTTTAACACACTAGGAGAGGAGTCATCTCTGCATTCAGGAAACTCACTTGAATTTCCTCCTTCAAATGGACCATCATTTTGTTTCCCGAAGAGACTTGAGGGTCTATCATTCCTACATGGACCAAGCGGAATACACACTTAGGGGTCTTCTGCGCTTGGAAAATGTCAAATTTTTTCACCAAATCTCCATTGGCATCAAATATAATTTCACTTCCATCAGGAGTCTTGAAGTGCACATTCCTAAGAGCTTGAAGCAGCTGAGGAAAGAAGGGAGACATTGTAGACCAGCCAGGGGCAGTCTGGAGTCTTGTCCAAACCACATTCCATTTACCTCTGCAGTGAGACAGAGTCACTTCAATCCACCATTGGGCATAAGGAAGATAAAATATGTGTGATATATTCAGGAACTCACAAATATGTTTCTCTCTCGGGGAGGGGCAGTGTGTGGTGTGTCTGTTTATGTGTCTGTGTAGATAACACAAGCATTGTGGCTAACACAGATAAGAATAATGGGCTAATGTAAGTTATAAGAGTTAATAAGAAGCCTGAGCGAATGGGACAATCAGTTTGTAGTTAATGTAGAATTCTGTGTGATTTCTTTGCAACTTAACGATTGTGAGAACTGGGCAGGACAGAAACTCAGACAATGAGTGGTGCCCAATGTGTGAACAACTGCATCCACATAAAGCCTGAAAGAGCACAGGAAGTAATTCTAGACATAAAATAATAGAGTTAATCATGTCTTACTGATAGCAGGATTTTTTAAGGTAGGCTCTGCTTGCTAAGAGGCAAGAGCTCTCATTTAAGAGAGGCTTCCTGACTCAGCTTTAGATACAAAAGCTTGCAGCTCTTTAAAGAGGTCCTGACATGGAACACTTAAATGGTGCTGCTGAAAAGCTGACCGCATGCTTTCTGTTGGTGGCAGGAACCTTGAAACACCACAGAGTCTTGGCTATAAACATGGCTACAGCCAGTAAATCCGCCATGAGGCTGGAATCTCATAAAGCTAAGGAATGGGCTGGATCCAGCCATCAAAGCCATGGCTTCAATCCTACCCATATTGCTTAGCAAATTGAAGACTCATGTGGTCAGAAAAAGAGAGAGAGAGAGATACAGAGATTCAAAGAAGAAAAAAACCTTTAAATGGTTTACAGTGTGTTAAAATGTATGCAGGCTTGGAAAAAAGGTTAAAGTCCTTAAAATAAAAAAGAAAGAAAGAGTACGTGGGTATGGTGGTACATACCTTTAATCCCAACACTTGGGAGACAGAGGCAGGCAGACCTCTGTGAGTTCAAGGCATGGTTACATATGCCTTTAATCCCAAAGCTTGGGAGGCAGAGGCAGACACATCTCTGTGAATTCAAGGTGTGGTATCACACACCTTTGATACAAGCACTTGGGAGGGAGAGGAAAGTGGATCTCTGTGAGTTCAAGGACAGCCTGATCTAGATTGAGACTTTCAGGACAGTCAAAGGTACACAGAGAACCTGTCTCAAAAAGCAAAATATTAAAAATAAAGATAAAAGAAATAGAGGTTATAATAAAGCCATATAAAGATGAAAAATACACAGAGTCTGGATACTGTATGTTATTATGCTCTCTTTGAATTGTTTGAATGCTGAGGAAGGAGCAACAGCTACTAAAAGATATTTGCTTGTAAATGTTACTGAATTAATCCAAGATAGGTATTTTGAAAACACCTTTACTTAAAAACTGAAGGCAAAATGTATGTTACTTTGGAGAAGAGATTTTGCTTTTGTTTCCACAGGAAATGAGAAGATGAGGATTCATTCTGAGTTAAGAAAAATCAGCTTTGATCAAGAAATGTCACCTGAGATATCTCCAGTAGGAACAGATGGCACAGATGTCTGAGTTCAACATCCAGAACAGATTCAAGACTTCTCCTTGAGATGATCAAGACTCACAGGATATTCTAGTCAGGACTCGATCATAATACTAAATTGTCTTTAGGTCCCCATAAGATTATCAGCACCACCCACCAGCAGGACGTAGCCTGGAAAACTACACCCACATTCCAAAAATAAAGGACTATGGATGTCCTTTGGTTTTTTTTTAAAACAGAGAGAGAGAAGTGGTAAGGGACAATTGTCTATATTCTGTCAATGATGTGTTAAATAAGAACTGATTGACCAGTAGCCAGGCAGGAAGTATAGTCATGACAACCAGACAGGAAATAGAGGCAGATCAAGGAGAACAGGAGAATTCTGGGAGGAGGGAAACTCCCCCTGGAGTCCTGTCCAGCACAGAAGAAACAAGATGTGACTACGCCTCTGAAAAAGGTACTGAGCCATATGGCTAACACAGATAAGAATAATGGGCTATTATAATTTATAAATGTTAATAAGAAGCCTGAGCTAATTGGCCAAACAGTTTATAGTTAATGTGATTTCTTTGGGACTTAATGATTGTGAGGACCGGACCAGACAGGAATTCAGACAACAACTCACTTCCCTTCACCTGTTCATTCTCATTCTACTTTATCTCCTCATCATGAAGTACACACAGACAGCTTGACACTTACATGTATTAATTTTGTAATGAAATCTTCCTTTGTAGTCCAAGTTGGTCTCAACATTCTGTGTGCTAGTATGAGAAACATGGGCCTCAAAACCTGACCTACTGCAAATTTGAATCTCTCACCCCAGTCAAACGACAAAAATTATCACTGTTCCTCCTGTTTACAACCATATGTATGTTCACCAGGCACACACTATATACTCAGGTTATCTGAGTGATGGTAATGAAAACACACCTCCTCCTTGGCCACCGTTCCCATTGTTTACCTCATCAGTGAGCAACATGTCTTCCGGGGATCCTCTTATATATTTTGAACTAAGATACCCTGAGCAACTACAAAAAAATGGGTGGATAGATAGATAGATAGATAGATAGATAGATAGATAGATAGATAGATAGATAGATAGATGATAGATAGGGATGAGGTGGATGATGAATAGGTGGATGCATGGATGGATCGATGGATCAATGGATTGATGGAAATACAAAGAGACAGGCAGGTGGACAGATAGATAGACAAAGACTCAGGTAAAAATGACCAACATACATTACACATGTATGAAATTATCAATAATATTTAAATAGAATAATAAGTAAGGGCTTTGGATATGGCTCAGTGATTAAAACACTTGTCATAAGCCTGAGGATCAGACTTCAAAACACAGAACCCACCTAAATTTCAGGTGGATGTGTCAGTCATTCTCTAATTACATTCTCAGAATGTGGAGACAGGAGATGCATGAAAAAGCTGACTACTGAGACTAGCCACATCAGCAAGTTCTGGAATTGAGTAAGAAACCATGCCGCAAAAAATAAGATGGAAGAATGATTGAAAGGTGATTCCTTGTCATCCTCAGATATTCCCACAACTATGTACAAGTGAGTGCACATCCCACCCACTTGTGCCTGCATGCCCACAAACCTGTGCCCATATACATGTCCCATACACCAAAAAATGAAAAATAAATGGCATTTGATATCTGGTTGAAATTCTGATTTGGAGCACATCTATATTAAAAGTCATCCACTGTTTATCAAAGCTTAAATTTGCAGTATTAAAAACTCTATGATGTGGGATGCCCTTCTGTATGCATTGAATATGTATTGATTTTATTGGTTGATGAATAAAGCTACTTTGGCCTATGGCCAGGCAGAATATAGTCAGTCAGAAAACCCAAGCTAAATACAGGAAAAAAAGAAGGAAGAATGCAGACAGATGCTAGCAGCTGACAAAGCAGCAAGATGTGAAGTAACAAGCCACAAACTCATGGTAAAATATAAAATAATAGATATGGGTTAATTTAAAAGGAAGAGCTAGTTAATAATAAGGTTAAGCTAATAGATCAAACTTTTAAAATTAATATAAGCCTCTGAGTGTTTATTCAGGAACTGCTGGACAGGAAAGAAAACACTTACATATTTACTGTTATGTAAAATACTGATTTTACTAGGCATCCTGTTTGGGTTAAATCAGGCGACCAACAGGAACTGGACTGTTCTGAGATCCCACACATGGCAGGGATTCCTTGGCCACTGTTCCTTCTAAGAAGTCTCTCAGTAGCAAGTATGAAACATCCTTGCTAAAGCATACAGTCAGCTGCACCTCTATAGCTTAGTCAGAGGCAATGTCCTCTTCCTCAAACATCCTGCACTCACCCACTGCACACGTCTCTCTCACCTGCCAGGGCTTGAAGTCCTGGGAGTCTGTACTTTTCCCATCCTGCTGTCCACTGGTTATCATGTCTTGCAGGGCATGGGCAATGCTGTAGACAGCTGTGTAAGCAACATCAATTTTACTCACTTCTGGGAAAGGATACTGCTTGTTTATCAGACTCTCATTCCCTGAGCACAGCTGGACACCCTCTGTCACTGTGCTGCTCTGGTGGGGCCATGTGCAATCAAAGGTGAACTCCCAAAACTTTTTTATAAACATGTCTTCTGGAGTCTGGCTGGGGCGTAGATTAGCAAGGAACTCTGGGAAGCCAGTAGCCCTGCTGCTGTAATACCGAAGGCCAAATGTGCAGAACAATACTTGGGAAATGCCTGGAGTAGACAGGGCAAGTGCCATGTGCGTAGTTTCCTTGCTGACCCAGACCTGCCCTGAGACAGGAACACCAAGTAGGCCATGAAGAATGAGCTGGAAATTGGAATTACTTAGGAAAACCAGAACAACCCTGGCTGTGCATTTCTGCATCTTCTTGACGATCTCTCCAATCTTCTCCATGGACTCTTGGGAAGGGACATGGAGGGCGAACTCAATGCACACACCAGCTGAAATCAGTTCCTGAATGGCCAGAGAGCTGGCCTGCTCTCCAAAGTCATCATCATGGGCCAGAATGATCACCCAGGACCACTGAAAGTGAATGATGAGCTGTGTCACTGCACGGCAAGATGTGAGGTCACTAGTCACAGTCCGAAGGAAAGATGGGAACTGGATCTTGTCACTAAGGGTGGGTAGTGAGGATGAGTAACTGATCTGTCAAAGAAAAATCAGACAATAGAGGGTGAATGAGACTGGGAATTATGCATAGGCTGATGATCTGGTTTGAAGGTGGGAAGGAGGGGACTAGAGACATGGCTCAGCAGTTCAGAGCCCTTGTTCTTCTTGTAGAAGACCCAAGTTCAAGTCCTAGCACACACCAGGTGGCTCACATCTCGCTACAACTCCAGATCCAGGAAATCTGATACCCTTTTCTGGCTTTCTCCTACAACTGTGGCATAGACCCACATATATAAACATACACATGAATATATATTAATTTTAAAACACAAATAATTTTTAAGAAAGGACTTGAGCATCCTGTATTGTGATGGTCCTACAAGCAGTTGTAGCCTCTCACTGGCTGCTCATCCCAGACACAGCCCTTTGGCTTCTGGAATGAAGCTCAAAACTTCAATGAATGAAGCCTTACCTGCTCTCCTATCAGTATCTGTCCTTTACCTACATCCTCATATTTGGTTTCTGCACCTCAGTTAGGATTAGTGTGACTCTCTGGTTAGCACACAGCTGTGATGCTGTTCTTTTTCATTATCGTGTGTGTGTGTGTGTGTGTGTGTGTGTTGTCTGACAGTACATGTGTGGAAGTCAGTGAACAAATTGTGGGAACTAGTTCTCTTTCACCACATGGGTTCCAGGGGTTCAAACTGAAGTGGTCAGGCTTCGTTAGCATCTTTACACCATTAGCCATCTTGCTGTCCCTAGTAGGAACCAATGGGTCCCAGGTAGAACCAACAGGCACAAACAATGATCAGCTCTTATCACACCACCACTGTGAGTCTTTCCAGCTTCCAGACAAATAGGAGCCTGATTTGTCAAGTTGTTGAGGAAGAGGTGATACCATGTTTTCAAAAGAGAGATTTCTAGAAGATGTGATAACTGGGGATCAGTGTCTGTGTTTCTTTTGAGGGACACATAATGTGGCTTCTCAGCATCGGGGTATGAGTGCAAAACCTTCTCCTGCCACTACAATATGTAGAAAAGACTTATTGTCTCAACACTGAGGCACTAAGTGGTTCATATTTGTAACATGGACAGGGGCCTGCTTGTTGTTGGGCTTTTTGTCCCTCCTGGTACCCCACAACTATTGAGCCCCAAAGAAAATCACACAAAGTTCTCCATAAATTAT
The DNA here is from genome assembly GCF_037038515.1 of Microtus pennsylvanicus. NCBI lineage: Eukaryota > Metazoa > Chordata > Mammalia > Rodentia > Cricetidae > Microtus > Microtus pennsylvanicus. The sequence goes on along the minus strand of NC_134579.1, from coordinate 147,910,890 downwards.
AAGCTGATTGGCCCATTAGCTCTAGCCTCTCACTGGCTAACTCTCTCATCTTGATTAACCCATTTTTCTGATCTATGTTAGCCATGTGGCTCAGTACCTATTTCAGTGAGGCAGATCACATCCTGCTGCTTCGGTGGTCTGTGCAGGAGTGAGAGGAATCAACTTCCTCCTTCCAAGAATTCTCCTGTTCTCATTACATCATTTCTACTTCCTGTCTGGTTTTCCCACCTATATTTCCTGCCTGGCCAATCAGCATTTATTTATAACATGATTAACAGAATACAGACAATTCTCCCTCACCACTTCCGCCACTTTAAAAAAAAACAAACAAACAAAGGAAAATATCCACAGTCCATTTTGGGGGAATGTGGGCATAGTAATCCAGACTACTTCCAGCTGGTTGGGGGTGTTGATAATCTTATGGAGACCTAAAGAAAATTTAGAGTTATGATCAAGTCCTGACTGAAGTATCCTGTGAGTCTTGATCATCTCAGGCTACAGTCTTGAACCTGTTCTGGATGAAGAACTCAAACATCTGGGCCATCAATTCCTATCAGAGATTTCTCAGGTGGTCTTCCTTGATCAAAGCAGATTTTTCTTAACTCTGAATAAATCCAGAGCCTCTCATTTTCTGTGGAAACAAAAGTAAAATCTCTTCTCCAAAGTAACATACCTTTTGACTTCAACTGTGAAATCAAGGTACTTTCAAAATACCTATCTTGGATAAATTCTACAGCATTTATAAGCAAATATCTTTTAGTAGCTGTTGAACCTTCCTCAGCATTTAAAGAATTTAAAGAAAGCAAAATAGCATACAGTATCAAGATTCTCTGTGTTTTTTTCCATCTTTATGTGGCTTTATTTTAACCTCTACTTCTTTTATTTTTACTGTTACTTTTTGAGACATGCTCTCTGTATATCTTTGTATTGAAATAACTCTGTAGACCAGGCTGTCCTTAAACTCTCAGAGATCCCTCTGTCTCTGCCTCCCAGGCATTGGGATTAAAGGTGTGTCCTGCCACACCTTGAAGTCACAGAAGTCAATCTACCTCTGCCTCCCAAGTGTTGGGATTAATGGTGTGTACCACCACACCCAACTATTCTTTCTTTCATTTTTTTAACTTTAAGAAATTTAACCTTTAGCTTACATATAGTTTTAACAAACTGTAAACCATTTAGAGACTTTTTTGTCTTTGAATCTCTCTTTACTGTATATGTCTCTCTTTTTCTGACCACATGAGTCTTTAAATTACTGAGCAATATGAATAGGATGAAAGCCGTGGCTTTGCCGGCTAGATCCAGCCCATTCATTAGATTTCCAGCCTCATGGTGGAGGTACCGGCTGTAGCCATTTTTATTGCCACCACTCTATGGTACTTCAAGGTCCCTACCAGCAAGCAAGCTGCAACATTCTGCTCACAGACTACACTCAGTCGGACTGCCTGCCTGAGTCAGAGTTTGCCCTGGCAGGACAGCCCAGAAAGCCAGCATTTTACAATGGCAAAGCTTTTTACCTGCTGTGGCTGAAAACCGAAAAACATGCATTCAGCTTTTCATCAACACTGTTTAAGTGTTTCATGGCAAAACCTCTTAAAAGAGCTGCAGGGTTTTGCAGCTAAAGCTGAGTCAGGAAGCCTCTCTTAGATGAGAGTGCCTGCTTGCCTCTAACAAGCAGAGCAGACCAAAGAAATTGCTGCTACAAATAAAACATGCTTTATTCTATTCTTTCCCAAGCTTTCCCAGGCTTTTTGTGGATGCAGTTATCCACGTTGGTCAGCCATTTTTAGATGGAGCGGTAGGCTGTGTTCCTGCCGCCTGGCTTCTGGCTGCCTGGCTAGCTTATGCCCCGAAATAACAACACATAAACTATAATCATATAAACACTGCCTGGTCCATTATATCTAGCCTCTTCTTGGCTAAGTCTCATATCTTGCTTTAACCCATATTTAGTAATCAGTGTAGCACCACAATGGTGACTTACCAGAAAGATTTTAACCTGTGTCTGTCTTGGAGAGGAGTGACATGGTGTCTGAGCTCACTTCCCTTCTTCCCAGCATTCTGTTCTGTCTACTCCACCCACCTAAGGTCTGGCCTATCAAATGGGCCAAGGCAGTCTCTTTATTAAACAATGAAATCAACAGAGTGACATATGACCTTCCCACATCACATATGCAGGGATAAGGCTGACTTAGTCTCATTCAGGTAGTCATGACAGCATAACCAAAAGTATAGGAACATAAAAAAAAAAACCCTATAGTCAAATATTCCCAGAAACAGTATGCATGAGAGCTGCAAAGAGGAAGCAACTGTGGTAGTGATGGCTCACTGGTGTGAGAGAAACATGTGACAAGGGGCAATGTTAGGGAGGAAGAGTTGACTTAGGCTCATGGTTTGGGAAAATACAATCCATGGGGTGGTGTACACATGGCAGATGCTCAATGGAAGCAGATGAGGTCCTGGTATAACAGGAAGCAGAGAATATACAGTAAATGGGACCACCAATTTTAGCCTGAATCCCTACCTCCTCCAGTGGCTCTCCTAATAAAGGTTTAAAAACCTTCTAAGAAAGGCCCAGGCCTGGGGGATAAGTCTACAAACACATGAGAGTATTTCATATTCAGAGGTAAAGGAACTGATAAAAGGATAAACAATTCATGGCCTTTCCATACAAAAGATTATAAGTATTCTCAAGGAGAGAAATGTTGGCACTTGCTACAACATGGAAGAACCTTAAGGCATGTTCAGTGAAAGAAGCCAGGCCAGACACCTACCTATAGTGTGAATCCAGTCATGTAAAATGAACAGAAAAACCAAATCCACAGACACAGAAGTTAGGTTAGAGGTTGCTTCAGATTAGGAATGATGGGATGTGGAGCCAATGGGCTTGCTTGAAGGAGGTGTCTCTTTGCAGGAAAAAGAACATGTTCCAAATCACCTATGGTAATCATGCTAAGATATAAGTCACTAAATCATTCAACTTAAATAGATAAATTATCCTGAAGTCACCTCTTCAAAACTATAAGCTGAGAGGTTTGCTATATATGGCCACCCTGTGGGAATGACAATAATGGATACATTGATGGGAAAATCCATGAGGTAGAAGAGACCAATGGCATGAGCTCAATTTTCTAGACGCAAATCTAAGCTCTACTAGCTACAACCAGGTGAGATGACTGATAAGCTATGTTTTTTATTTTCTTCATTGTTTCTCTGTTTTCTCAGTGAGCTGGGGAGATGTCTCCAGAGGTAAGGGTGTTTATCACCAAGTCTTGAAAATGTCATTTACTTCCCAGAACCAACGTAGAGGGAAAGATCTGACATCCAAAAGGTGTCTTCGAACATGCAGATGGAAACAATGGCACTGGTCTTCAGTATACACACAAACACCCACAAATAATAATAATTAATAATAATAATAATAAACATTGTAGAGATGATTCAGTGGTTAACAGTATTAACTATTTCAGTAACTACTATTTCAGTGAACTGAGTTTCAATTCCCAGCACCCATGTGGCACTGATAAAACATCTGTAATGCCATTCTAGGGTATTCCATGTCCTCCTCTGATTTTCATGGTTATGAGGCACACATGGAATACATGTGTGCATATAAATATATATACATGCATATATACACACATATGTGTGTATAAAGTTTACATATATACATACATGTATATGTACATGTGTATATATACATGAAGGAAAAATACTCATACACACAACATAAAAATAAGTAAATATTTAAAAATATTTCTTAAATACAAAAGATATTTTTTCAGTTTCCTGGTCAATGAGAGGGGTGCCAGTTCTCTCTAAACTGTCTTTATCTGTATATGGAGGAGAACCATGTTGGACATGGAGAATACTTGCAGGGAGCTTGGCTCCACACCAGAGCTGCTCACTCCTGTAGTCATCACCATCAGTTTCTCTATCATCATTAAGGGACTGCACTACATTCATGAAGGAAGAAGAATTGAACAACTCACCTGGGGAAACTTGTACAGCCCCAGAAGTCTGGCCATGGAGACAGACAGGGATGATCGTGTGTCCCCAACCAGAGCAGCCTGAGGAGAGCCATGCTGACATGTATAGTTGGGAATGGGCTCCTCCTGCCTCGAGAGAAAGCTCATTGTCTCGTGGAGGGCTGCATGTACTGAGTCTGCAGAGTTTCGAATGGAGAAGCCCAGAGTCAAATTGGGCAACAAGTGAGCACTCCTATTAATCTCCTCAATGGCAAAGACGAAACTCTGGGCCACCCGGTAGCCCCACTTGGAAACGCTGAGGGAAAGAGAAGCCCACATTTATCCCTCATGATGGGGTAAACTGAACATGAATAAACACAGGGACTCGAGAGATACAGGTAGAACAACATCTCCACAGGTATTTCTACATAGATGTGCCGAGGAGCACAGTTCAGAATACTCAAAGGGGAGCCAGAGCGAATGTGGAGCCAGTAATCAGAGGGGACAGTTTCAGAAGACAGAATGGATAACTGAAGATCTATTGAATTAGCTGGGTGTGGTGGCACACTTCTTTAATCCCAGCACTCTGGAGGTAGAGCGAAATCCAGGTACCAAGAACTAGCTACATAGATAGAGACCTGTCTCATGCAAACAAGCAAAAAAGTTATTGCACAGTACGCTTGGTTAGAATTAACAGTAACTAACATCTATTTCAGAATTGCTCATAGTAAGTGCCAGAAGACAGAGAGAAGAGATGTGAAATGTTCTCTTTGGTACATGATTTAGACATTGCAGACATATGAGCCATCCAGAAGCCATTCATGCATGGGCAAATTCCTTCTGTGACCCTAAAATTCCCTGCTGAACTATTGGCAGAGGATGTATTCTGGGGGAAAGGCACTCATTGTTGTCAGTCATGTTCCCAACAGGTGAACCCACAAACTTCAGTACACAGTTCCAGACCTGCAGACACAGACAGTCCTTGGTTAAATCGGAGGGTCACAGCTGGGTGGGGTGGTGCATGCCTTTAAACCCAGAAGCGGGGAGGCCCAGGCAAGAAAATCTTTATGCGTCTGAGGCTAGCCTAGACTACAGACTGAGTTCTACAACTGTTACTGCTACACAGAGAAAAACTATAAAAAAAAAAAACAGAAAAATGGAGTTTGAGGTCAGCCTAGTCTACAGAACAACTTCCAGAATAGTCAAGCTTAGGCAGTGAAGGACAGAAACCTGGGGAAGATGTAATTGAACATGAGCACCCATACTTCAGTCCAGTAAAAAGAAGACAGAAAGATAGAAAGAGGTGATGTAAAAGGAGAGCAACAGAGCTACTGCATGGATATACAGAGAAAGATGGTGGCCATCTAGCTAGGACTCTGAGAATCAACCCCTATCCAAGGATTCACACAACCTTGTAAAGCTGCTTCTGGGTTTCAGAGACTCCCATTCCACATCCAACACTTACTCTGAAGTCAGCAGTCCAGATGGTGGGACAGTGAAGTCAGACAGGGTTCCAATAGAGAAATAAAAGATGGGGAAGCTGCCTCCCACAATTACATCCCCAGGACGGTCAAAGTGAGGCCTCTGCCTTGACAACAGCCAGGCTCTTGGTGCAGAAAGAGCAGACACAGAGACACAGCCAAAGACAATAGGAAAGAGAATACACAGCCACATGCCTGGTGGGTACAAGGCATTCAGTGACAGGACAGACTCATATGGATCAGTAGCTTGCAGTGAAGAAGGCTTTTATATGGGAGGATGCTCTCAGTCAGGGACCTAAGGCTAAGACCACCCTGGGAATTCTAGGTTTGCAGGCTGTAAGGAAAATATTGATCACGACATGATGGAGGTGGATGACCACTAAATCCCAGAGTCATTAAAAGTTTTATTCCCTTCTCCTGGGTCTTCTTATGCTCTTTGCATCAAAGGTCACAGTTCTGGGCATCATTTGTTGACTGCAGGAAAGGCAATAATGGGTCTGATTGTCTCCTGAGGGACTTGCAAGCCCAGGAGCAGCTGTGCTCAGGACAATGTTTGGTAGAGAAACCCCAGGTGAGTACAAGAACAAAACAGCCCAGAAGCTGAAGTCAGATATTTAGCACACTGTTCACACTATATAGTCCCTGAATACACGCCCCCATGTATCTCCCCTGTGTTGATCCACTATATTCTGGGTGGTTTTGCTGTTCCTTAAGGAATTTTCAGAAAAGTTTATCTAGGACAATTTGGAAATACACACAACCAAACACCAGAAAGCAATACCCATGTCTTTGTAGAGCCATTACTCATCTTCCCAAGGTACTGAGACTTTTTTCTATGATTTGAAAACAGATTTCAAGGTTGCCATGGTGGTGTTCAGGTAAATTCACTTGATACACAAGCCTGATGGCCTGTGTGTGATACCAAAAATCAGCATGAAGTTAGAAGGAGACCCCACCCAATCCTTCAAAACCTGCAAGCTACAAGTCCCACTCCACCCTAAACACTTCTATCCCCAGTGACCTCAGAGGAATTATTAAACACAGGCTCCAACTACAGAGCAAAATCCTAGAGGAACGCAGATGAACAAGGTGTGACTGCACAAAGTGGACAAAGAGAGCAAATCGAGAAAGCAGACAAATAGAATGAGCCAAGAGAGATCTCAGCAGCTCACTGAAACACAGACAGTGACAGTACAGAGTAATGTCAGAACAGTTCTCAAAGACACAGACAGCAACGGCAAGGATGGGACTAAAAGACAAAACATTGCCAGCACCAGGTAGAGGAAGAAATGATGTGGGAGTGTCATATATCAATCTGTTGATTTCTTTGGCTAAACAATAAAGAAACTGCTAGGCCCATTTGATAGGCCCACCCTTAGGTGGGTGGAGTAAACAGAACAGAATGCTGGGAGGAAGAGGAAGTGAGGTCAGACTCGACAGCTCTCCTCCGGAGCAGACGCCTCAGGAGAGACGCCATGCTACCTGCTCCAGGGAAGACGCACGCTATGAAGCTCTGACCCAGGATGGACTTAGGCTAGAATCTTCCTGGTAAGCGCACCTAGGGGCGCTACACAGATGATTAGAAATGGGCCAGAGCAGTGTTTAAAAGAATACAGTGTCCGTGTAATTATTTCGGGGCATAAGCTAGCCGGGCGAGCCAGGCGGCTGGGGATTTGGGGACGTAGTCCCGCCGCCGCTCCCTATTACTACAAAGAAATGGGTAGATGTCAATGGAAAGCAACCTTTTGGAAGTCAGTGTAGCAGTTTCTCAGGAAATTGGGAGTCAACCTACCTCAGGATCCAGCAATACTACTCTTGGGAATATACCCAAGAAATGCCCTATCATACTACAAAAGCATTGAAACATGAGGGCTGGGCTCGTTTGGGTTTCTTTTTTTCTCCATCAGTATTGATTTTTAAACCTTGCTGGATATAGTAGTCTGTACTTGCATTCCTGGTCCTGGTAATACCAGGAACCAATATCATACAACAGGAAGATTTGATTATCCTAACCGAGAAGACATAGAATAAAATGATTTGAAATGTAAATTTATGGGAATGATGGAGATCTTCAAAGAGGAAATGAAAAATTCCCTTAAATAAATGGAGAAAAAAAAACAAACACAAAATTGGAAGAAACCAATAAAGCCCTAAAGAAACCCAAGAACACCAAGAAAAAAACAATCAAACAGGTGAACCAAACAGTTCAAACAGTTCTAGACTTGAACACTAAATTAGAGTCAATAAATAAAATACAAATCGAGGGAATTCTGGAAATGGAAAATCCTGAATAAATGAATGGGAACTACAGTGGCAAGTATAACTAACAGAATACAAGAGATGGAAGAGAAAATTTCAAGTGCTGAAGATACTATTGAGAAAATAGATTCATCAGTCAAAGAAAATAATAAATCCAACAAATTCTTAACATAAAATATCCAAGAAATCTAGGATACCATGAAAGTCCAAAACTAAGAATAATAGGGATAGGAGAAAAAGAAGAAATCCAGCTCTAAGACACAGAAAATATGTTCAATAAAATCATAGGAGAAAATTTTCCAAACCTAGATAGATATACTTATGAAGGCACAAGAAGCCAACAGAACACCAAATAGATTGTACCAAAAAAAAGACCCCTCAGCATATACTACTCAAAGTGCAAAACATACAGAGTAAAGTAAGAATGTTTAGAGTTATAAAGAAAAAGCTCAAGTAACATATAAACGTAGACCTATCAAAACTACACCTGACTTCTCAATGAAAACCATGAGAGCCATAAGGTCTGAAACAAATGTGCAACAAAAACTAAGAGACCAGGAATGCAAGTACAGACTACTATATCCAGCACGGTTTAAAATCAATACTGATGAGGAAAAAAAGAAACCCCAATGAGCCTAGCCCTCATGTTACAATGCTTTTGTAGTATGATAGGGCATCTCTTGGGTATATTCCCAAGAGTGGTATTGCTGGATCCTGAGGTAGGTTAACACCCAATTCCTGAGAAACTGCCAAACTGATTTCCAAATTGGTTGCAAAAGTTTACATTCCCACAAGCAATGGATGAGTGTTCCCCTTACTACACATCCTATCCAGCAAAGGCTATCATTGGTGTTTTTGATTTTAGCGATTCTGACGGTTGTAAGATGTTAACTCAAAGTTGTTTTGATTTGCATTTCCCTGATTGCTAATGAACTTGAACATGACCTGAAGTTTCTTTGGGCCATTTGAAATTCTTCTGTTGAGAATTCTTTGTTGAGCTCAGTACCCCATTTTTTAATTGGGTTAATTAGAATTTTAATGTCCAGCTTCTTCAGTTCTTTATATATTTTGGAGATCAGAGCTTTGTCTGATGTGGGGTTGGTGAAGATCTTCTCCCATTCAGTAGGTTGCCTTTTTGTCTTAATGACAGTGTCCTTTGCTTTGTAGAAGCTTCAGGTTCAGGAGGTCCCATTTATTCATTGTTGCTCTTATTGTCTGTGCTATTAGGGTTAAACGTAGGACGCGGTCTCCTGTGCCCATGTGTTGCAGTCTACTTCCCACTTTCTCTTCTATCAGGTTGACTATGGTCAGATTAATATTGAGGTCTTTAATCCATTTGGACTTGAGTTTTATGCATGGTGATAGATATGTATTTATGTTCATTCTTCTACAGGTTCACATCTAGTTATGGCAGCACCATTTGTTAAAGATCTTTTTTCTTCCATTGTATAATTTTGGTTTCTTTGTTGAAAATCAGGTGTTCATAGGTTTGTGGGTTAATATCCAGGTCTTTGACATATTCCACTTGTCAACGTCTCTGTTTTAATGACAGTACCAAGCTGTTTTCATGATTGTAGCTCTGTAATAAAGTTTGGAGTCAGTGATGGTAATGCCTCCAGAAGTACCTTTATTGTATAGTATTGTTTTGGCTATCCTGGGTTTTTTGTTTTTCCATATAGAGTTGATTATTGTTCTATACATCTGTGAAGAATTTTAATAGGATTTTGATGGGAACTGCATTCAATCTATAGATTGCCTTTAGTAGAATTATCATTTTTACTATGTTGATCCTACCAATCCAACAGCATGGGAGGTCTTTCCATTTTCTGGTATCCTCTTCAATTTCTTTCTTTAAAGCCTTAAAGTTCTTGTCAAATAGATCTTTTACTTCCTTGGTTAGAGTTACCCCAAGATACTTTATGCTATTTGTGGCTATTGGGAAAGGTGATGTTTCTCTGATTTCCCTCTCTGCTTCTTTATCCTTTGTTTATAGGAGGGCTATTGATTTTTTTCATTGATCTTGTATCCTACCACATCACTGAAGGTATTTATCATTTGTATGAGTTCGCTAGTAGAGTTTTTGGGGTCACTGATGTACACAATCATATCATCTGCAAATAATGAAAGACTGACTTCTTCTTTCCAATTCAAATCCCCTTGATCACCTTATGTTGTCTTATTGCTATTGCTAGAACTTCAAGCACTATGTTGAAGAGCTACGGAGAATGTAGACAACCTAGTCTTGCTCCTGATTTTAGTGGAATGGCTTTGAGTTTCTCTCCATTTAACTTGATGTCAGCTGTTGGCTTGCTGTATATTGCTTTTATTATATTTAGGTATGATCCTTGTATCCCTAATCTCTCCAAGATCTTTATCAGAAAGGGGTGTTAAATTTTTTCAAATGATTTTTCAGCATCTAATGAAATGATCTTATGGTTTTTTTCTTTCAGTTTATTTATATGATGCATTACATTGATATATTTTCGTATGTTGAACCAGCCCTGCATCTCTGAGATGAAGCCTATATATACATAATGGATATTTTTTATACGTTCTTAGATTCGGTTTGCCAATATTTTATTGAGAATTTTTGCATCAATGTTCATGAGCAAGATATGTAATTCTCTTTCTTGGTTGGGTCTTTGTGTGGCTTTGGAATCAGGGTAACTGTAGCTTCATAAAAAGAGTTTGGCAATGACCCTTCTGTTTCTGTTATGTGAAACACATTAATGAGTATAGGTATCAGCTCTTCTTGGAAGTTCTGGTAGAAATCTAAACTAAACCATCTCGTCCATGGCTTTTTTTGATTGAAAGGTTTTTTATGACACCTTCTGTTTCCTCACGACTAATAGGTCTATTTAAATTTTTTACCTGGTTGATATAATTTTGGTATATAGTACTTATCTTTTTTAAAAAAAAGTCTATTTCTTTTAAGTTTTTGAACCTTGTGGCAAATAGGCTTTTGTAGTAAGACCTAATGATTCTCTGAATTTCCTCAGTGTCTGCTGTTATGTCCCCCTTTCCATTTCAGTTCTTGTTAATTTGCATGTTCTCTCTCTGCCTTTTGATTAGTTTGGATAGGGGTTTGTCAATCTTGTTAATTTTCTCAAAGAACCAGCTATTTGCTTCATTGATTCTTTGGATTATTTTCTTTCTTCCCATTTGCTTGATTTCAGCCTGTAATTTGATTATTTCCTGTCTTCTGCTTCCCTTGGGCAAGTCTGCTTCTTTTTGTTCTAGATATTTCAGCTGTACTGTTAAGTCTCTAATGTGAGCTTTTTCCATTTTTTTTTAATATGGGCACTTAGTGCTATAAACTTTCCTCTTAGCACTACTTTCATAGTGTCCCATAGGTTTGGGTATGCTGTGTCTTCATTTTTGTTGAATTCAAGGAAGACTTTAATTTTTTTCTTTATTTCTTCCCTGACCCAAGTGTGGTTCCATAGTTTACTGTTCAGCTTCCATGAGTTTGTAGGCTTTCTGGGGATATAATTGTTGTTAAATTCTAACTTTATTCCATGGTGATCCGATAAGACACAGGTGGTTCTACAGTTTTTCTGTATCTGTGAATGTTTGCTTTGTTACTGAGTATGTGATCAATTTTCAAGAAGGTACCATAAGATGCTGAGAAGTAGATATATTCTTTCCAATTTGGGTCAAATGTTCTATAGATGTCTCTTAAGTCCATTTGATTCTTTACTTCTGTTAGTTCTCTTATTTCTCTGCTGAGTTTCTGTCTGGTTAACCTGTCTATTGGTAAGAGAGGAGTGTTGAAATATCCTACTATTAGTGTGTGGGGTTTGATGTGTGCTATGAGTTCTTCTGTTTCTTTTACTTATGTGGGTGCTTTTATATTAGGGGTATAGATATTCAAGATTGAGACTTCATCCTGATGAATTGTTCCTGTTATGAGCATAAAGTGTCCTTCTCCATTTCTTCTGATTGATTTTAGTTTGAATTCAATTTTGTTAGATATTAGGATAGCCATGACCGCTTCTTTCTTAGGGCTATTTGATTGAAAAACCTTTTCCCAACCCTTTACTCTGAGGTAATGTCTCTCTTTGTGGTTAAGGTGTGTTTCTTGTAAACAGCAGAATGTTGGATCCTGTTTTCGTATCCATTATCTTAACCTGTGCCTTTTTATAGGTAAATTGAGTCCATTGATATTAAGTGATATTAATGACGAGTGGTTGTTAACTCTGGTTTTTTTTTTTTGGTAGTAGAGTTTGTATGTTTCCCTTCATTGAGTTGTGCTGGTAAAGGGTTGTTAGAAGTCTTTGCTATTGTGGGTGTTGTTGGCTTCCTTCCAGTATTTTCTGTTATGGCTAGGTTTGTGGATACTTATTGATAAATCTCTTTTTGTCATAGAATGACTTGTTTTGTATTCTCCATTGGTGATGAAAGAAAGCTTTGCTGGGTATAGTAATCTGGGCTTGCATCCATGGTCTCTTAGTGTCTGCAGCACATCTATCCAAGACCTTCTGGATTTCATGGTTTCCATAGAAAAGTCAGGTGTAATTGTGATAGGTTTACCATTATATGTTACTTGACCTTTTCATTTGCAGCTTTTAATATTCTTTCTTTATTCTGTATGTTTCTGTTTTGATTATTATATGTGATCGTATGTTTTTTATCTAGTCCCTTTGTTATTCTGTATGCTTCTTGTACCTTCATAGGAATATACCTCTTTAGGTTGGAAAAGTTTTCTTTTATAATTTTGTTGAATATATTTTCTGGGCCTTTGAGCTGTAATTCTTCTCCTTCTTCATCCCCTATTATTCTTAGGTTTGGTCTTTTCGTGGTATCCCAGATTTCCTAAAATATTTTTGTCTTTATTGGCCTGTAGTTTAATTTTTTAATTAAAAATTTCCACCTCCTCTCATTTCCCTCCCATTCTACATCCTCCCCTTCCCTCTCTCTTTCCAGTCCAAAGAGCAGTCAGGGTTCCCTGCCCTGCGGGAAGTCCAATAACCTCCCCCCTCCATCCAGTTCTAGGAAGGTGAACATCCAAACAGACTAGGCTCCCACAAAGCCAGTATAGGCAGTAGAATCAAAATCCAGTGCCATTGTCCTTGGCTTCTCAGTCAGCCCTCATTGTAAGTCATGTTCAGAGAGTCCAGTTTGATTACGTGTTCATCAGTCCCAGTCCAGCTGGCCTTGGTAAATTCCCATTAGATCAGCCCCGCCGTCTCGGTGGGTAGGCACAACCCTCGTGGCCCTGACTTCCTTGTTCATCTTCTCCCTCCTTCTGTCCTCATTTGGACCTTGGGAGCTCAGTCCAGTGCTCCAATGTGGGTCTCTGTCTCTATCTCAATCCATCACCAGATGAAAGTTCATTGGTGATATGCAAGATATTCATCAGTGTGGCTATAGGAATGAGCCAGTTCAGGCGCCCTCTGCTCAGCTGCCCAAGGAACAAGCTGGGGACATCATCTTGGACACCTGGGAACCCCTCTGGAGTCAAGTCTCTTGCCAACACTAAAATGGTTCCCTTAATTAAGCTATATACGTCCCTGCTCCAATATCCAACTTCCCTCTATCCCAACCATGCCATTCCCCAAAACTCACCCCATCCTCCCTTTCTCACTTCTCTCTCCACATCTCCCTTAACCATCCCCCCACACCCACCCACAATCTCCCAATTTTTGCCCGGCAATCTTGTATACTCAAGTATCCAGGAGGAAAACTATATGTTTTACTTTGGGTTCACCTTCTTATTCAGCTTCTCTAGGATTACAAATTATAGGCTCAATGTCCTTAAATTATGGCTAGAATACACTTATGAGTAAGTACATACCATATTCATCTTTTTGGGTCTGGGTTACCTCACTCAGAATAGTGTCTTCTATTTCCATCCATTTGCATGCAAAATTCAAGACATCATTGTTTTTTACCACTGAGTAGTACTCTACTGTGTATATATTCCACAGTTTCTTTATCCATTCTTTCAATGAGGGGCACACCTAGGTTGTTCCCAGGTTCTTGCTATTACAAATAATACTGCTATGAACATAGTTGAAAAAATGCTTTTATAGTATGATAGGGCATCTCTTGGGTATATTCCCAAGAGTGGTATTGCTGGATCCTGAGGTAGGTTGATCCCGAATTTCCTAAGAAACCGGCACACTGATTTCCAAAGTGGTTTCACAAGTTTGCATTCCCACCAGCAATGGATGAGTGTTCCCCTTACTCCACATCCTCTCCAGCAAAGGCTATCATTGGTGTTTTTGATTTTAGCAATTTTGACAAGTGTAGATGGTATCTTAAAGTGGTTTTGATATGCATATCCCTGATCGCTGAGGACATTGAGCATGACCTTTAAGTGTCTTTTAGTCATTTGGAATTCTTCTGTTGAGAATTCTCTGTTAAGTTCAGTGCCACATTTTCAATTGGCTTAATTAGCAATTTAAAGTCTAGTTTCTTGAGTTCTTTATATATTTTGGAGATCAGACCTTTGTTGTGAGGTTGGTGAAGGTCTTCTGCCAATCAGTAGGTTACCTTTTTGTTTTAAGGACAGTGTTTTGTGCTTTATAGATGTTTCTCAGTTTTAGGAGGTCCTATTTATTCATTGGTACAGGGGTTCTATGTAGGAAGTGGTCTCCTGTTACCATGTGTTGTGGACTACTTCCTACTTTCTATCTATCAGGTTCAGTGTGTTCGGACTGATATTGAGGTCTTTAATCCATTTGGACTTGAGTTTTGTGCATGGTGATAAATATGGATCTATTTTCATTCTTCTACAGGTTCACATCCAGTTATGCCAGCACCATTTGTTAAAGATGCTTTCTTTCTTCCATTGTATACTTTTAGCACCTTTGCCAAAAATCAGGTGTTCATAGGTTTGTGGATTAATATCTGGGTGTTTGATTCTATTCCATTGGTTAACATCTCTGTATTTGTGTAAATATCAAGATGTTTTCATTCCTGTAGCTCTGTAATAGAGTTTGAAGTCAGGGATGGTAATGCCTGCGAAATTACTTTTATTGTATATGATTGTTTTGGCTATTCTAGGTTTTTTGTTTTTCCATATAAAGTTGATTATAGTTCTCTCAACATCTGTGAAGAATTTTGTTGGTATTTTGATAGAAATTGCATTCAATCTATAGATTGCCTTTGGTAGAATTGCTATTTTTACGATGTTGATCCTACCAATCCAACAACATAGGAGATCCTTCCATTTTCTGGTATCCTCTTCAATTTCTTTCTTCAAAGACTTAAAGTTCTTGTCAAATAGATCTTTCACTTCCTTGGTTAGAGTTATCCCAAGATACTTTATTCTGTTTTTACCTATCATGAAAGGTGATGTTTCTCAGATTTCCCTCTCTGCTTCTTTGTTCTTTGTGTATAGGAGGGAAACTGATATTTTTTGGAGTTGATCTTGTATCCTGCCACATTACTAAAGGTGCTTATCAGTTGTAGGAGTTCTTTGGTAGAGTTTTTTGGATGGCTTATGTATACTATCATATCATCTGCAAATAATGAAAGTTTGGCTTCTTCCTTTCCAGCTCGAATCCCCTTGATCTCCTTAAACTGTCTTATTGCTATTGCTAGAATTTCAAGCACTCTATTGAAGAGGTATGGAGAAAGTGGACAGCCTTGTCGTGTTCCTGATTTTAGTGCGATGGCTTTGAGTTTCTTTCCATTTAATTTAATGTTAACTGTCGGCTTGCTGTAAATTGCTTTTATTATATTTAGGAATGAACCTTGTACCCCTAATCTCTCCAAGACCTTTATCATAAAGGGGTGTTGAATTTTGTTGAATGCTTTTTCAGCATCTAATGAAATGATCATAAGATTTTTCTCCTTCAATTTATTTATATGATGGATTACATTGATAGATTCACGTATGTTGAACCAGCCCTGCATGTCTGGGATGAAGCCTACTTGATCGTAATGGATAATTTTTTTAATGTGTTCTTCGATTCAGTTTGTCAAAATTTTATTGAGAATTTTTCCATCGATGACCATGAGTGTGGTTGGGTCTTAGTGTGGCTTTGGAATCAGGGTGACGGTAGCTTTATAAAAAAGTTTGGCAATGACTCTTCTGATTCTCTTATGTGAAACACATTAAGGAGTATAGGTATCAGCTCTTCTTGGAAGTTCTGATAAAATTCTGCATTAAAACTATCTGGTCCTTGGCTTTTTTTGATTGGGAGGTTTTTTATGACAGCTTTTATTTCCTCACGACTTATAGGTCTATTTAAATTGTTCACCTGGTCTTGATTTAATTTTGGAAACTGGTACCTACCTAAAAAAAAAAAAAAGTCCGTTTCTTTTACATTTTCCAACTTTGTGGCATATAAGCTTTTGTAGTAAGACCTAATGATTCTCTGAATTTTCTCAGTGTCTGTTGTTATGTCCCCCCTTTCCTTTTCTGATCTTGTTAATTTGCATGTTCTCTCTCTGCTTTTTGATTAGGTTGGATAAATGTTTGTCAATCTTGTTGACTTTTTCAACGAACTGGCTCTTTGTTTCATTGAATCTTTGGATTGTTTACTGTGTTTCTATTTTGTTGATTGCAGATCTCAGTTTGATTATTTTTTTCCTGGATGTTTTGTGTTAAGAATTTGTTGGATTCCCACAGGTCAGGGAACCCTGATTGCTCTTCGAGCTGATGAGGGAGGGGGACTTGATCGGGGAAGGGGGAGGGTAATGGGAGGCGGTGGCGGGGATGAGGCAGAAATCCTTAATAAATAAATAAATTTAAAAAATGAAAAAATGTGATTTATTCCACTCAAAAAAAAGAATTTGTTGGATTTGCTGGATTACTCTGATCAGTGAGTCTATCAGAGATTCTTTCTTCTATCTCTTGTATTCTGGTGGTTATATATGTCTCTGTAGTTCCTGTTCATTTACCAAGATTTCTATATTCTGCCATCCCTTGGTTTTTGGTTTTTTTATTACCTCCATTTCCGTCTTCAAGTCTTGAACTGTTTCCTTTACCTGTTTGATTGGGGTTTTTTGTTTTGTTTTGTTTTCTTGTGGGTTTTTTTTAGGGATTTATTAATTTCTTCTAACTTTTTGTTTGTCTTCTTTTCCATTTCTTTAAGGGAGATTTTCACTTCCTGTCTAAGGGTCTCCATCATTTTCATAAAGTTACATTTAAAGTGGACTTCTTCTACTTCTTCTATGTTAGAATGTTCAAGTCTTCCTATTGCATTTTCACTGAATTCTGTTGTTATCATGTTTCTTTTAAGGATGTTGGAGGAATTCTTGCATTGGCTGTCAGCTCTCTCCATACCTCTTCAATATAGTGCTTGAAGTTCTAGCAATAGCAATAAGACAACATAAGGCAATCAAGGGGATATGAATTAGAAAGGAAGAACTCAAACTTTTATTATTTGCAGATGATATGATAGTGTAACTTAGTGACCCCAAAAACTCTACCAGCGAACTCATACAAATGATAAATACTTAGAGTGATGTGGCAGGATACAAGATCAACTGGAAAAAATCAGTAGCCCTCCTATACACAAAAAACAAAGAAGCAGAGAATGAAATCAGAGAAACATCACCTTTCACAATAGCCACAAACAGCATAAAGTATCTTGGGGTAACTCTAACAAAGGAAGTGAAAGATCTATTTGACAAGAACTTTAAGGCTTTAAAGAAAGAAATTGAAGAGGATACCAGAAAATGGAAAGACCTCCCATGCTGTTGGATTGGTAGGATCAACATAGTAAAAATGGCAATTCTACCAAAGGCAATCTATAGATTGAATGCAATTTCCATCAAAAACCCAACAAAATTCTTCACAGACCTAGAGAACAATAATCAACTTTATATGGAAAAAACAAAAAACCCAGGATAGCCAAAACAATCATATACAATAAAGGAACTTCCAGAGGCATTACCATCCCTGACCTCAAACTCTATTACAGAGCCACAGTAATGAAAACAACTGTCATAAAAGCAGAGATGTTGACAAATGGAATCAAATTGAAGACCGTTATATTAATCCACAAACCTATAAACACCTGATTTTTTATAAAGAAGCTAAAATTATACAATGGAATAAAGAAAGCTTCTTTAACAAATGATGCTGGCATAACTGGATGTCAACCTGTAGAAGAATGAACATAAATACATATCTACCACCATGCATAAAACTCAAGTCCAAATGGATTAAAGACCTCAATATAAATCTGACCACACTGAACCTGATAGAAGAGAAATTGGAAAGTGGACTGCAATACATGGGCACAGGACACCACTTCCTATGTTTAACCCTAGTAGCACAGACAATAAGAGCAACAATGAATAAATGGGACCTCCTGAACCTGAGAAGCTTCTGTAAAACAAAGGACACTATCCTTAAGACAAAAAGGCAACCTACTGAATGGGAGATCTTCACCAACCCCACATCAGACAAAGGTCTGATCTCCAAAATATATAAAGAACTGAAGAAACTAGACATTAAAATTCTAATTAACCCAATTAAAAATGGGGTACTGAACTCAACAGAGAATTCTCAACAGAAGAATTTCAAATGGCCCAAATATACTTAAGGACATGTTCAACTTCATTAGCAATCAGGGAAATGCAAATCAAAACAACTTTGACATAACATCTTACACCTGTCTGAATAGCTAAAGTCAAAAACACCAATGATAATCTATGCTGAAAAGGATATGGACTAAGGGGAATATTCATCCATTGCTGATGGGAATGCAAACTTGTGCAACCACTTTGGAAAGCAGTGTGGTGGTTTCTCTGGAAACTGGGAGTCAACCTACCTCAGGATCCAGCAATACCACTCTTGGGAATATACCCAAGAGATGCCCTATCATACTATAAAAGCATTTGTTCAACTATGTTCATAACAGCACTACTTGTAATAGCCAGAACCTGGAAACAACCTAGGTGCCCCTCAATGGGAAGAATGGATAAAGAAGGTGTGGCACATATACACATTAGAGTTCTACTCAGTGGGGAAAAAAAAAACAATGACATCTTGAATTTTGCATGAAAATGGATGGAAATAGAAAACACTATTCTGACCCAAAAAGATGAATGTGGTATGTACTTACTCATTAGTGGTTTCTAGCCATAAACAAAGGACATTGAATCTATAATTCTCGATCCTAGAGAAACTAAGTTATAAGGTAAACCCAAAGAAAAACATATATAGGTCCTCCTGGAAACTGGAAGCAGACAAGATCACTAGGCAAAAGTTGGGAGCATGGGGGTGGGGTGGGTTGAGAGGACGGGGAGAGCGGGAGAGAAGAAAGAAGGGAAGGGTTGAGGAGAGCTTGGGGGAATAGGATGGTTGAGATGGAGGAATGATGGATATGGGAACAGGGAAAAATATATCTTAATTAAGGGAACCATTTTGGGACTGGCAAGAGGCTTGACTCTAGAGGGGTTCCCTGGTGTACACAGGGATGTCCCCAGCTATAACTCTGGGCAGTGGAGGAGAGGGTGCCTGAACTGGCCTTGTCCCTTAGTCAGACTGATGACTATCTTGAACATCACCATAGAACCTTCGTCCGGCAACAGACAGAGATAGAGACAGAGACCTACACTGGACTGAGTTCCCAAGGTCAAGTTGAAGAGCAGAAAGAGGGAGAAGAAGAGCAAGGAAGTAAGGAATGCGAAAGGTTGGTCAACCCACTGAGTCAGTGTACCTGAGCTAATGGGAGCTCACCAAATTCAACTGGACTGGGACTGAATGAGTATGGGATCAAACTAAAACCTCTGGATGAGACTGACAGTTGGGGATGACTGAGAACCCAATGATAATGGCACTGGGATATGTCTCTACTGCATGTACAGGCTTTTTAGGGCCCTAGTCTATTTGGATGCACATCTTCCTAGGCATGGATGAAGGAGGGAGGTCCTTGAACTTCCCACAGGGCAGGGTACCCTGCCCTCTCTTAAGACTGGAGGGGCAAGGGGAAGTGCGGGAGTGGGAGGGATGTGGGAGGAGGGGAGGAAGTGGAAATTTGAATGGTATTATTTAAAAAGTAATAAAAAATTATTAGAAAAAAATCTGACCACAGTGAAACTGAGAGAAAAGAAAGTGGGAAGTAGACATCACTGCATGTGCACAGGAGAATATTTCCTAAAAATAACCCTAGTAGCACAGACACTGACAGCAACTATAAATAAACTGGACCTCCTATAACTGAGAAGCTTCTGTAAAACAAAGGGCACAGTCAATAACACAAAAAGGCAGCCTACCAAATGAGAAAAAACTTCACAGACCCCACATCAGACAAAGAACTGATCTCCAAAATATATAAAGAACTCAAGAAATTAGACATCAAAATTCCAAATAATCTAGTTTAAAAAATGGGCTACAGAACTAAACAGACAATTCTCACCAGAAGAATGTCAAAGGGCCGAAAGAAATGTTCAATATCCTTAGCCATCAGGAGAATGCAAATCAAAAAGACTCTGAGATACCATCTTACACCAGTCAGAATGACTATGATCAAAAGTACCAATGACAACTTTTGCTGGAGAAGATGAGGAGTAAGGGGAACACTCCTCCATTGCTGGTGGGAATGCCAACTTACACAACCACTATGGAAAGCAGTACTACGGTATCTCAGAAAATTGGGAATCAACCTACCTCAGGACCCAGCAATACCACTCTTGGGCATACACCGAAAGGATGTAAAATCATACTACAAGCTGTATGATTTGTGGTATCATTTATTCAAATATGTTCAGAGCAGCATTATTTGTAATAGCCAGAACCTAGAAATTACATAGATTCCCCTTAGCTGAAGAATGGATAAAGAAAATGTACATATACATAATGGAGTACTACTCAGCAGTAAAAAAAAAATAACATCTTAAAATTTGCATGTAAATGGATGGAACTAGAAAAAAACATTCTGAGTGAGGTAACTCAGACCCAGAAAGATGAATATGGTATGTACTCACTCATAGGTGAATACAAGCCATAAAGCAAAGAACAATGAGGATATTGTGCATGACCATAGAGAAGCTAAGCAACAAAGTGAACTCTAAGTGAAACATTTATAGATCCTCTGAATAGGGAAATAGACAAGATCTCCTGACAAAATTGGGAGCATGGGGCTTGGGGGAGGGCGGTCAGAAGGGGAGAAGGGAGAATTGGCAGGGGGAGGAGAACTTGAGGGAACAGGACAGTCAAGATGAAGGAAGGACAGAGACGAGAGAAAGGAAAGAGATATTTTGATTGAGGAAGTCATAATGGGGCTAGCAAGAAACCTGGCACTAGAGAAATTCCCAGGGATCCACAAGGATGACCCCAGCTAAGACCCTAAGCAATAGTAGAGAGGTTGCCCAAACTGGCCTTTCCATGGAGATAAATTGATGACTACCTTTTTTAGTTTGTTTTGTTTTGTCTTGTCTTATTTGATAACTATCTTAAATGTCACCATAGAAACTTCATCCAGCAACTGATGGAGAAAGAGGCAGAGTCCCACAATGGAGCACTGAGCTGAGCTCTAGTAGAAGATTGGAAGGAGTGAGAATATGAGCAAAGAGGTCAAGACGATGATGAATACACCCACAAAAATAGCTTACCCAAACTTCTAAAGGCAACTCACCAGACAGGGAAGGAACCAGCACAGGACCAAACTAGACCCTCTAAATGTGGGTGACATTTGTTTGGCAGGGGAAGAATTCGGGGCAACTAGTGGTGGCACCAGGATTTGTCCCTGATGCTTGTACTAGTTATTTGGAACCCAGTCTCTTTGGATGGATACCTTAATCAGGCTGGTTATAGTGGGGAGGACCTTGGTATTTCCTCAGGGCAATCTGCATTACCCTTGCTACAGAGTAGATGAAGGTGGTTGGGAAGGAGGAGGGGATGGGAGGACAGGAGGCAGTGGGAACAGGGATTAGTATGTAAAATGAAAAAGATTTTTTTGAAAAACATTTAAAAAGAATGAAATATGTAGAGATTCTGAAAACTAAGTAGGAAAGAACAAACTCTACACACCAGTCCTCAGACTCAAAATGGAATGTTTGGCATATGCATGTGCATGCACAGAGAGGGAGACAGAGACAGAGTCTTAAATATAAAATAGATATATTCAAGTAAGGAGACAAATTCCAAACTGTTATTTCAACAGATAAACATAATTCTGCAACACAACCATAATCCCCATAAGAAGTCAAAAATAGAGTCAAAACAATGGCTCAGCCTTTAGCACATAAAGGAAGCCTGACAACCTTTACAGAATCACCAGGACCCTCACTCAATGGTCAAAGGAGAAAAATGACTTCTGAAACTCACACTCTGACCTCAACATAGTGCTTTGACTATTGCATGACCAAAAGCATGGATGGAAACAAGCACACCAATCTACCATCGATAAATGTATAAATTACAATCAAATAAATAAAAACCTGCACTACAACTGTTCACTGATATTTCAGCTCACACTTATTTCATTTCCACTGTCAATAGTTTGATCTTTTCTTAGAAATCAGAATATAAAGAAACTTCATACTCTGTAATTAAGGACTATTGTTTTAATACAAGCTTTATTGAGACATAATTTAAAAGTATGCAATTCATTCATTTACATTATGAACATTTTATGTGTGGGAGCACACATAAAATCCCAGCACTCATGATCCTGAAGAGGGGGATTGCTACAAGTTTTAAACCAGCCTGGTTGATGTGGAAAGAACCTGTTCCAAATAAATTTGAAAGAACAAGGAGATGACAATTGAGTTGTCTTTAAATTATTGGTAGAGTCTGACAACCTTTCCAAATCATTTTTTAATTAAACATGGTGTGCAGTATGGGCACATGAGTGCAGGTGCACACAGTGACCAGAGGAATTGAGTCCCATGGAGCTGGAATCACAGGTAGCTGTCTGCTGCCTGACATGGACTCTGGCAACCAGGCAGGGTCCTCTGGAGGAGTGAGTGCTCTGAACCACTGAGCCACCTCTCCAGCCCCACTTAATAAATCTGAGACCTTCAACTCCCCAGAAATAAAAGCTGCACCATTTAGGCTACATTCCTCACCTCCAAACTCCCCTCAAAAAATAGTTTCCCCTCAAGAAACCATTGGTTTAATATGTCTTTATGAGATTGCTTCTTCATGTATTAGAATATTAAAATATACTATTTACTTTATCTAGCTTCTTTAACTCAGCATAACATTCTGGGAACTTAACCATATAATAAACACTGTTTTATTTCATTTTACATTTATTTCTTTTGCCAAATATGTTCCAGTGATGAGCAAGTCATACCAAATATTCATATGCTGAAAAAATTGAGATTGTTTGAAGTCTGACTACATTAATAATATTTCCCTGAAGGTTCATTATCACTCTTGGCAGCCATATGTTTATTGTCATGCATACATATATCTAAGAGTGAGATTGTAAATCACATGCTAAGTCTGTGAAGGAACAGCCAGTAAAGAGATCAATGCACACTACTGAAGCTCTCACAACAAAGAGAGACCAGTGATCTTCCTGTCAGTTCCTCACACCCTCAGAAACCCTTCATATCCTCATCACCACATCACGCTTTTCACACTCTTGCATATGGAGGATTGTGTGCTTCGGGTGGCAAGAGGAAATCACAGAACAAATTAGTGAAATCAGCCCTCTCCTTCCAACATGTGGGTCCTGAGTATCAAATTCAGGTTGTCAGGCTTGGCAAGTATTTTGACCCACTGAGCCATGTTGACTTCTCCCATTTCTAAACTTTCTTAATTGTGATAAATGTTAGCAGTAAAATGGAGAGAGAGTAGAAAATAACATCGATGTGTCTAGTATCAAATCGATAGTCAGGAGTGTTTTGTTCTGAGTGTCTCACTCTTACTTTGATCGTTCCTTTAAATACCTTTGGATCCACACAGAAACAGTGAGCTAAAATCACAGTTGGTCCTAGTGGGCCCCCCTCAAGGACTAGGTCATGAATCCTTGTGGTGCAGAGCTGGGGAGACACCTTCTCTGGAGCATCTTACTCTGCCTATCTTGCTGTGACTTAGTGGCCTTGCCTTAGCCAGGCAGGTGTGTTCCTCTCTGGTCTCAGCAGGATGATGTAACACTTGGGGATGAAGATGCCACCCAGAAGGCCAGCATGGAGAAGATCTCTACAGCCACAGTGGACTTGCCCCGGGCACTGTGGTACAGGGGCAGGAACGCTGTCCAGACACTGCAGAAGAGCAGCATGCTGAAGGCCAGGAACTTAGTCTCGTTGAAGACATCTGGCAGGCCCCTGGCCAGAAAAGCCACAGAGAAGGTACCCCCTGCCAGGAACCCCAAGTAGCCCAGCACACAGAAGAAGATGGTGCCAGAGCCCTCCTGGCACTGGATGAAAATGTGCTGGGGCTCCGAGACCATAACCCTGTCTGGGAATGGTGGGGAGGTGGCCAGCCAGACCCCACAAAGAACAACCTGCATGAAGGAAGCAATGAGGACCACTGAGGTGGAAGCCCCAGGGCTCAGGCACACCTGGATCCTGGCCCCTGGCCTGGTGACCCTGAAGGCCAGGACCACTGTGAGAGTCTTGGCCAGAACAGAGGAGACGGCCACCGTGAACACCACAGCAAAGGTCGTCTGACGCAGGAGACACGTGAGGACACTGGGGCGGCCAAGGAAGAACAAGGCACACAGGGCACAGAGGGAAAGGGAGATCAGCAGGAAGTAGCTGAGGGTTCTGTTGTTGGCCCTGACCACGGGGGTGTCCCTGTGCTTCAGGAACACTCCCAGAACCAGGACAGCCAGACCAGCCAGGAAGAGTGCCACCAAAGCCAGCATGAATCCCAGAGGTTCCTCAAAGGCCAGGAAGATCTCTGTCCTGGGCAGGCAGCGGTCTCTGGTGTGGCTCGAGTACTGTTCCTTGGGGCACAGGAGACATCTCTTCATGTCTACGGGAGACACAGACACCATTTCTGCAACACTGTGCCAACTGCACCAGCTCAATAGGATGCACCCCAAGCACTCCCTGCCCTTACAGCCTTTCCATCAAGTCATGGATTTATGAATTATTCTTGGTGACCAGGGCTGGGATGGGTGATATTAGAGGCAGAGGCACAAAGGAAAATGCTGCATGTTCTGTGTCGGTTTTGTGTGAGGATTTTTGTTTCTGTCCTCAGTGTCTCATGGAACTCAGGCTGAGTGACAGAGGATGGATATGAACTCCAAAGCCTCTTTCCTCAACCTCTTAAGTGCTGTGATTATACACCTGCACCACTCTACCTAACCTATGCTTGTGTGTGCAGGTTTGTTTGTGCACCCATGTTTATAAGTGGATGCACATGCTTGTCAAGACCAGACATTTAACATGTGATATAATTCCTCAATCTTCCCCCTTATTTTGCTAACTAAACTTATTGTATATTTTGTGTGCATATGTATGTTTATGGGCTCAGGCATGCCCTGGTTTGCACATAATGGTAAACAAAACTTTCATGAATTTGTTATTCTCTTTCTACAATTTAGATTCCAGAAACTGAAATTATGCTGTCAGGGATGACATTGAATACTTTAACAGATGGGCCATGTAAACAGTCTCCACAGCTTCTTCTTTTATAATGACCTCCTTTATTTTACTTGTTGAGAGTTTTGTCTGTACATATTTATCGAAATCATGTGCATGTCTGGAATGTGCAGAAGTCAGAAGGAAGCGGCATTTTCCCTATAACTGGAGTTATACTTGGTTGTGACCACCATGTGGTGTTTCTAACTGCTGAACTACCTCTATAGGCCCCTTTTCAACTTAATTTTTAAGACAGGATCTTTTACTCAACATAGAGATCACTTAATTGACTATACTGGCAGTCCACAATGCACAAAGACCCTCCTGTCTCTGCCCCATGGGTGCTGAGATTAAAGGTCTCTTGTGTGAGTTCTTAACAGTTCATTTCATTGAAACAGTACCAGTAATTGGTCAAATTAACAAATGTTTTAGACTGCGCTGTGTCCCCAAAACTCATTTGTTGAAATCCTGCACCTAAGCACCTCAAAATGAGGTATATTTCTCATGGGTAAACTGGAGATGAGTAATAAAGGTTAAATGAGGTCTCCGGGTTAAATTAGGTAGACACTAACTCCAACAGTGCAGTTATTCTACTAAGAAGGTGGAGCTGGAGCTGGGGGTGGTTGCACATGACTTTAATCTCATGATTTAATTTTAGAGGAAGGGGCAGGTGGACTTTTAATAGTTTGGGGGAAGACTGATAAATATAGTGACTTCCAATTCAGCCAGGGCTGCAGAGACAGTGGCTCAAAAACCAAACAACAAGCCAAAAGAAGACACACACACACGCTCACACATAAACACATACACACTCACACAAACACAAACACACATAACAACAATGAAATGAGAGCACCCATTGAGGATATTCTCTTCCAAGGCCTCACAAAACACCAACTCTGGTGAAAACTTGGCTTTGCTTTCCAAATTTCAGAATGGTAAAGGAATAACTTCTGTAGCTGAAATAGTAGGGAATGTAGTGGTCCATTGCCACTAAACTTCTGGGATTAATCCCACTAATACAAAGCAAGAAGAGAGTCACAAAAGGACATCCACCATGCTACTCCAATTATAGGAGGTTTGAAAAGCAAGTGAAATCATCAGTGTTAGCAAAAGCTAGCGTTCTGACTACACGACCACTAGAAGCTTGTGAAAGCATTTTATGCCTGTTTCTTGATCAGGGGTCAAGGATGTGCAGTGTTTGATAGAGGAGAATTCATTCTACATTCTAATTATGGGTAGCATGCTTGTCTTTTAGGATAAAGCATTTACCTAACAATATCTCTTAGCAGAGCTCTGGCTGGTGTTCCATGGGACAGCAAGGACAGTGCAGTGTTTTGGAGAATGGGTGTGGGGGTTTGACTTAGAATAGCCCCAAAGTCACGTATATTTAAATGATTTCTTCCTACCTGGTAGATGTTGGAGATGGATAGGGAGGTGGAACATTGTGGGATGAGGGGTGTCACTGTGGGTAGTCTTTGATTGTTCAGACTCACACACCTGGCCCACTCTCCACCTCACTGCCTGCCTGCTGCCTGTAGATCAGAATGGAAACCCTCAGCTACTGCCTGGCACCATGCATCCTGCCATGATGGTCACGAACTAAGTAAGCCCCCAGTTAAAGCCTTTTCGTTTAGAAGCTGCCTTGGTCATGGTGCAGTGGGATGGTAGCTAAGACAATGGAGAAATACAGGAGGCTCAAAATTCCCTTTGGTCCCTCAGATTCCAGATCCACATGTCCTTACCTTTTTTGTCTGCAAACTGTCCCTCGGGGCAGGGACTGCAATCAAAACAGCATTTGGGCGCTCCCAGCCTGGGCACTTGGCTGAACCCTGGAAGGCAGCTTTCACTGCAGACAGAGGTGGGCACCTAGTAACAGTGAGCATAACGTCACCAGTGACTCTTTAGGGATACAGATGCTTGACCTCACCCTAAGAACCAGAACAGGAGAGTTCCCTCTCAGCCCACTAGATGAGAAGCCTTTCAGAAACATGTCTATCAGAGCAGATGGCAGACTGGAAAGGTACCTTTGAGTGTAATAAACAGAACTACATTTGATTTACTTGGCTAAGGGATTAAATACATAGCTAAAAAGTTTAATGTGTTATCTTCCAGTCTCTCTGGGGCTCCTGCATCAACAATTGAAGATATGGCGGCAGGAGAGAAGGTTAAAACTATAGACTGCTCTTCCAGAAGATCAGGGTTCAATCCCACCACCAGTATAACAGCTCACACTGAACTCCAGTTCCAAAGGATCCACTGCCCTCCTTTGGCCTGCACAGACACCAGTACACAAATATAGGTGCAGGGAAAGTTGCATACATGCAAAATAAAATATAAACAATAATTGTGGGTATTGGCAGTCATTACAAAAGTCCATATAGCCTGGGTATGATTTTCTTGACGTCTTCAGATTTCTGCATTTTCTGAAACTCCAGCCAGCCCTGTGGCTTCTTCATGGACTCCATTTCTAACTCAAAAGACCTGGTTATATCTTTTCTTTTTCCTAATCTACCTCTGTGATGCTGTTGAGATTTACAGTTTGGCTGACCTTGTGTTTAACAATTAAATTCTAATAACAAAGCATCATCCAACTTCAGTAAGAGCAGAAATGCAGTTACTGACTCCCCAAATTCACACACACACACACACACACACACAGAGAGAGAGAGAGAGAGAGAGAGAGAGAGAGAGAGAGAGAGAGAGAGAGAGAGAGAAAGAGAGAACGCACACACACACACACACACACACACACATTCACAGCATACTCAGTGGCCCTCTCATTTACCTCCGAACTGCCAAGGATGACCCAGTTTATCTTAGGATAACTCTACCTCCAGGCAAGGATTATGAAGAAGGAAGTGTGGGTGCTGACATTTCTGCCACAACAGAAGAAAGCAGAAAACCCTCCCCAGATCACGGCCATTGAAAAATTCTTCAAAGGAGTCCTGGAAACACATAGTATGTGTCTTTCTTTCATGCTTGAGAAATCCAAGAATGGGAATCTCATTCTCATGTGGAAAACCTTAAGAACACCATTGACTGGAGAGGAAACCAGAATGAAGTTAGATAAAGTTGTAGAGGAGGGGACTTTTTCTTCCTTGGCACAGGACAGGGAGCTGAGCCATTTCTATGTACCAGACTCCACACATAGACATAAATAACACAACACTGTTTCAAATTTTGTTAATAAATATCAGGGTCTGAATCTCAAATGTTTCCCAAAGTCTCTTGTATTGGACCACTGGTTACCAGACAGTGGGTATAGAAAGAATGATTGAATCTTGATAGTACAGTAGTTTCAATGTAATTGGCCAAAATAAGCTTATACAAAGAGACACTATGGGAGATTTGACTTTGTTAAAAGAAGTGTGTCATTGTGGGTGTGGATTTGGGGTATCATATATGCTCAAGCCACACCCAGTGACCCAGTTCACCTCTTGTAGCCTCTGGGTCAGGATATAGGACTTTCAGTTCCTTCTCCAGGACCATGTCTGCCTGCATGCCACCATGTTGCACCAAGATGATAATGAATTAAACTTTTGAAAATGGAAGCCACCACAATGAAATGTTTTTCCTTTATAGGAGATGTTGGGGTCATGGTATCTCTTCACAGCAACAGAAACCTTAACTAAGACTGAAGTTGGGTTCTGCAACTTGGGTATTGAATTGATAGGCCTGATAATGCTTCTGTTTCAATAAACATGGACCATGGGACAGTAGATTAGAAAAGCAGTAGAAAATTTTAAGTTATGCTTAATGCTACTATTGCCATACTAATAAAAGCATAGAAAAACAAGGGACTGAGTCTGATTGGATTAACTATGGGCCGGCCTCAAGAAGTTTCATCTTGTGTCATTATATATGAGAAATATGTAACCTGATTTCTTACTTTGATTTTATATGAGATTACAGTTAAGAAATTGCATGAATCTCAGAAGAGACTGAATTTTGGTCTTTTAAACATGCTTCAACTGTGATAAACAGTGAGAACTTTGGACAATGTGCTAAATGCAGTTTTTATTATAATATTGTCACAAGCTGAGGAGTCAGGATATGGAATGTGGTGGTTAGAATGTAAATGGTCCACATAAACTCATAGGAAGAGGCACTATTAAAAGACATGGCTTTGTTGGAGAAGGTGTGGCCTTGTTGGAGGAAGTATATCATTGTGGGAGTGAGCCTTGGGGTATCATATATGCTCAAGTCATCCCAAGTGACACAGTTCACTTCCTCTTGCCTACGGGTCAAGATGTAAGACTCTCGGCTCCTTCTCCAGCATTTTTCTGCCTATATGCCTCCATGATCCATAAGGATGATTATGGATCAAATAAACCTCTGAAAATGTAAGCCTCTCCATTAAATCCTTTTTCTTTATAAGAGGTGTCTGGCTGTGGTGTCTCTTGACACTAATAGAAACCCTAAGTAAGAGAATGCTTCTGACAAGATCAATGGATTAATTCCTCAATGGATTCGCAATCTGATAAATTAGTATACATATTAGAAATAGAACATGGGACTAGGTTTGGGTAGAGGCTATGCACTGGTCAGATATAACTTGTTTACCTATCTAATCTATCAAGATCCCTACCACCTCACTTCCTGAGCCACATGCACTCATCAGCAACCTCTCCCACCACACATGTCTGTTGTCCTACATGACATACTGCGTCAAGCATACACATCCAGAGCAATTGATACATCTGACCCTGAATCCCTCAAACCATGGGATTTGTCATTGTGGTTGAAATAAACTAACACAGTAAGTAAACTGAATGTCTATTGAGTCCACTTTCCATATGATCTATGGGAAGATATTTAACTGAGTGTATCACTATCTTCATCTTCTCATAACAGATCCCAAGCACAAAGAATATATTTCCAAGGTAGTACCAGCTACAGATTCTCATTGTATTTTGTACATCTTGTATGTCCAACTCCCCCCCACATTTCCACAAGTGTGGGTGGTGTAAATAAGTATGCATGTATTTGTACACCTATGTGGACTCATGTTCATGTATAAACAAGCACATGTGGAGGCCCAAGGTTAATGCTGGGAATCATCCTCAATTGCTTTTCCACTATGTTCATTGAGGCAGAGGCTCAAAGGAAAACCCAGAGTTCACTGATATGGCTAATCTTACTCATCAGGTTTCTGTGGACATCTCCTTGTTTCCATCCTCCAGGGATGAAATTACAGGTGAGAACCATTGTCCACTACTCATGTACAAGTGTTCTGGAGATCCAAATTTTGGTTCCTGTACTTGTATACAAAACACTTTGACCACTGGCAATCTCCTAACCCCATCTTTTACATTTTCCTTTTTGCTCATGAATTAATATCATTCAGAGAAATATCTCTAGTGAGATAAACAGCATAGCCATTTATAACTGACTGACCCAATCCAAAGCCTCATCAATTTGGTGCAGAAGTAGCAATGAAGACCCCTGAACTGAAATTTCCCTGTGGCTTAAACACACTAGGACAAGAGTCATCTCAGCAACTCACTTGGATTTCCTCCTTCAAATAGACCATCATTTTGTTCCCCGAAGAGACTTGAGGGTCTATCATTCCTACATGAACCAAGCGAAATACACCCTCAGGGGTCTTCTGCCCTTGGAAAATGTCAAATTTTGTCACCAAATCTCCATTGGCATCAAATATAATTTCACTTCCATCAGGAGTCTTGAAGTGCACATTCCTAAGAGCTTGAAGCAGCTGAGGAAAGAAGGGAGACATTGTAGACCAACCAGGGGTAGTCTGGAGTCTTGTCCAAAATACCACATTCCATTCACCTCTGCAGTGAGACAGAGTCACTTCAATCCACCATTGGGCATAAGGGAGATCAAGTATGTGTGATATATTCAGGAACTCACAAACATCTCTCTCTCTCTCTCTCTCTCTCTCTCTCTCTCTCTCTCTCTCTCTCTCTCTCTGTGTGTGTGTGTGTGTGTGTGTGTGTGTGTGTGTGTGTGTGTGTGTGTGTGTGTAGATCATTAACACTGTATAATCCACATGACAACTCTCAGGAATGTTTTTCCTTCTGCTGCCATGTGGATTGGGGAATCCCACTAACGCTTGGGGACAAGTCCTTTACTCACTGAGCCATCTAAGCAGCCTTAAAATTAAACCAAAAAACATGACAATGTAGTTCCTGCTCCTGGGTCTCATTTGGCTGTGCACTATTGTCCTCAGTCTTCCCATCACACTCAGAAGACTCCAAACTCTAGGAAGACCTCCACAGACTGGGCTCAGCTCACCTAGACTGCCCACTGACTCCCACAGTTCATCAGTCCCAGCCCTGTGGCTCTTCTGTTTGTTTCTATTCAGGGCCCTGACATGCTGGGCCTGCCATCTGCAATGCTATCATTTTTACCCATGGTGAGACTTCTGATCCTCTTGTCTGGAACTCAGATACTTGCTGAGGTTCTGGGTTTGGGTCCCAGCACCATGTAAGTTAGGTATAGTGGTACACACCCAGAATGCCTGCACTAAAGATGTGGAGGGAGGAGGAACAGTAGCTCAAGGTTATCCTTAGTTGCAAATTGGAAGTCAGCCTGGACTACCTGATAACCTGTCTTTCAAAAAAAATAGCCAGGGGACAAATCACAAACACAATTAAGGGGAAGGAGTATAACAAGTGCAGATGGGGAAAATGAGTCAAGGGAGACAAATGGGAAGATGAATGTGCCTCTCCTTTAGACTTTAGTGTATTTTTCCAACATCATTGGCCTGTTCCTGGTGTGCTCTTCCTCAATGACAACGCCTGTCTAAGGTGATCAGATGCATTAGTGATGTAAACGAGCCCTGAAACTTTCATATTTGTTTCTTTATTGAATTTTCTGGGCAGTCCTTTTGCCACAAACTTGTTCTTCAACAATAGATGTATGCCTTAGAAAATTCACAATAGAAGAAATGGATGTGTTGTGGGGAAGGGTATGAGAGGTAATAAGTGCATTATGAACACAAGAAGACTTGTTGTGTACCTGGGCCGCCACACAGCCACAGGTATGAGCTATACCATGGGTCAGGTAGGGCAGGACTCAACCAGGAACCACCCAGGGGTCTCCAGCCCCAGGCCAGAATATAACAACATCTCTGGGCCATGCCATGTGTTTAACACTTTAGAAAGCATGAGTCTATTGAGGTCTCAATTTTCTATCAGGGTACAGTGAAAGGCTTGCTCTTACCTCTCTGACTAAAACTCAGGAAGACTGCAAAGGAGCTGACTTCCAGGGTGTTGTTCTTTTTGAAAAATGCTCCAAGATCCCCGCAGCAGAAGGCAGCAGAAATGCTGTAAGTCCCAAATGGTGGCAGCGTGCCATGTGGTGGCAGTCAGCAGGCCCTGGGAGCAGCCAGTCCCAGGCAGAAATGGCTGCCGGTCCCAGAGCGGTGGCCCGAGCGGTGGTGGTGGCTGGCCATGTGGCAGCAGGCAGTGGGACCCAGGCAGAGTAGGCTTCTGGTCCTTGAGCAATGGCTGGTTCCAGGCAGGGAGACACATGGCGGGAGGGCAGAAGACAGAAACATGGATAGACAAGACATGCAGGGTGAGGTTGAATGTTTATTCAGGGGGTTATGGAGGAGGAAGGGTGAAGGGGGGGCCAGAGAGAGAGAGAGAAGAGAGAGAGAGAGAGAGAGAGAGAGAGAGAGAGAGAGAGAGAGAGAGAGAGAAGAGGAGAAAGAGACAGAGAAGGTGGGAAGCAGAGAAGTGGGGAGAGAGGCAGAAGCGAAACTGCCTCTCCGAGAGGAAGATGGAAAAAAAAGTGAGCTCACACCAGAAGCTGAAGATCAGCCTGCCTCAGCGGATGGGGGAGGGAGTGGGCGTGGCTTGTCTCCTAAAGGGACCAAAACCATAACATTCCCAGGTCTTCCTTATAATAAAAAGTAAGCAAGTCAAGGAAGCAGAAAAGGAAGGGCCCAAGATGGCGGTGGGCAGGTCAGAGGTAATGGAAGTGGGCGTGGCTTGTCCCTTAAAGGGACAGGAAAGCACAACATTCCCAGGTCTTCCTTATAATAAAAAGCAGGAGACCAGGCAGCACAGCCAAAAGAAACTGGGGCAGCGAACTCTCAAGACTGCTTCCGGCTGCTTCCCCCTTCTCTGTCTCTTTCCCCTCCCTCTTTCCCCTCTTCTCTCTTTCCCCTCTTCTCTCTCTGTCTCTCTCTCTGTCTCTGTCTCTGTCTGTCTCTCTCTCTCTCCCCCCCTTCACCCTTCCTCCTCCATAACCCCGTGAATAAACATTCAACCTCACCCTGCATGTCAAGTCTATCCATGTTTCTGTCTTCTGCCCGCCAGCCATGTGTCTCCCTGCCTGGGACCAGCCATTGCTCAGGGACCAGCAGCCATCTCTGCCTGGGGCCCACTGCCTGCTGCCACATGGCCAGCCACCACTGCTCTGGGACCAGCAGCTGTCTCTGCCTGGGACTGGCTGCTCCCAGGGCCACTGTATGCTGCCACATGGCCCGCTGCCACCGCTCAGGCCACCGCTCTGGGACCTGCAGCCATTTCTGCCTGGGACTGGCTGCTGCCAGAGCCTGCTACCTGCCACCACATGGCCCGAAGCCACAATTTGGGACCTACAGCATTTCTGCTGCCTACTGCCACAAGGATCTTGGAGCATTTTTAAAAAAGAACAACACAGGTGATCAGTTCTCTCCTGTGAGTCCAGCACTCAGGATGCTATGGTTGGGTGGTGAAATAGAGACTATGGGTTACATAAAGTCCATCTGAAATACCAATACAGAAAGAAAGGATTGTTAGGTGAGACCTTGGAGGTAGGGTAGATTAGTGTTTTATTTGTTGAGACAGGGTTTCATATCGCCCAAGCTGTCCTCACACTGGCTTTGCAGGTTCACCTTGAGCTTACATCATCCTGCTTCTACTTCACAGGTGCTAAAATTACATCTGAGGCCACCAAGGCCAGTGAGACAGCAGTGGTCATTGAACCCAGGACTTGCTACATGCTATTCAGCCACTCTGCATCTGAGGTATGTCTACATCTGTTGACTTCATTTTCCCGCTATCCAGAATTTCACTGTAACTCACCAAGGCCTGCAACTATCCTGCATTTTCCTCTTTGGAGCAGAGTGGAGAGCACAAAACTCAGCCTGTGGGCTTTTTCTCCTGGGGGACCCACTATGTTAGATTCCTGTGCAAATCGATCATCACACTTTTGCCAACACCCTGATGGGTTCTTTCTCTATGTGCTTAGTAATCCAGGGGCAATTTCCTGAAGTTAAGCATGTGGCTTCTATGACTGTACCCTTCTCTCAAGGCTCACACTGTAACCAGCCTGTATGTTCTTCCTTAATATGCTTTCTAACACTGACTTGAGGAAGGTGACCTTTCCTCATTTATGTTCATCTTAAAGTCGTTTCTCATGAATATTTAAGTCTTCATATTGATGGACTTTGAGAAAGAATGAGTCATACCTCTGCAATCTTTTGAAATATTAGGTTAGTTCTCAACATGGGAAAGGTTATGAGTCTTTCAGTCAAGCCAAGGAAACACCAGGTTTAGAAGGGGAGGTGCTGATTGGTTTCCTCTGTCTTCCCAGAGAGGCTCCTAGAAAGGTCAGCTGGTCTTCTGGTCAGTACTGGAAAGCTACTTAGCAGGGTGGCAAAAGCAGTTAGCCATGACATCAGCGGTTGCATCTCTGGACATTCCATTGTATCCTGGAGATCTCTTGGAATCCCATGATGTCACCTTGTTGTAGCAACACCAACTGCCATTAGGACATTCCTCAGTCCCTAGAGGTAGAGCATCAGTCATGTTCTCAAGACTGAGGCATCGCGTATTTGGGAGACAGAATGGAGAAGGTCCAGAGACCAGAGAGAGGCAGAAGAAAGCTACAGTTCACTTCTGGAAAATACCCAGTGAGTCATGGGAAGGAAATGGGGAGATTGCCAAAGGAGGTGCACTTGAGGTGGGCTATCCAGTAACGGAGCTGAGGAACTGGAGCCTCAGAGAATAAGATGGACATCCCTGATTATCATACTTCCCAAAAGTCAAAGATTCCAGAATATTAGCTTGTCCATCTTGTGAGTGAGAAAGGAAAGGCTGTTGTGCTGGGACCACCACTTAGCTCTTACCTTTACTGTGGTTTGGGGTGTTATGTGGGGACAGAAAAAGACCAGCAGGAGGCAGGGAAGGACGAATGTGTCCCCATCTTTCATCAGACATCACTACACTACACCTGTAGTAGTTGCCTTTAGGTTCACTGTCTGTCTAACACTGTTCCCATGGAGACAAATGTGCTCCTGGCCGAGACCTTTAAACCTCAGAGTGTTCAGCAGTCTGCTCAGGAGAATTCCTCTGACCTCCTTTCCCTGACAGTGACCCCCTTAGGGTTCTGAATCAGCAGTTGAGGATGGCATTTAGATCACAGGGTAACCAATCTTCTGTCAGAGTTATGGAACCAGAGCAGAGAATGGCTACTGAGTGTCAGCTTCAATGATCTGGGCTGTCAATGGGTGACTGGGTGAGTCTCTTGACCATGATGGAGCCCTGCCTGACTTTCCAATCCACAGCATGGGCCATGAGTAACCAGCAATGAGGCCTGGCCTCCTCATAACATCTGACTGCTTGTCCACTCTGCCATTTTTCTCATGGCTTCTAAATCACAGCAGGCTTCAGGGCTCTGGACCATGCTGCATCCTGTTCTTCTGTGAATATTCTTGAAGAGGTGGTCTCTGTAGTCACCTGAAGAATTATAGGGAGGCCGAGAAAAGCTGTGGATGCCTACAGAGCCACATCTCTAGAGTGATGGGAGATTTGAGAACCACACATGGGCCTGTCAACCTGGCCTAGTATATTTTGGTTGTCACTGGGTTTCAGACACAATTTTCTGTTTGGGACTCAGGATGGTCTGTCAATCTCCTATGCCTTTTGACTATGCAGTTTCACCTGTTTTATACCTATACACAGAAACCTCTACAGAGCCAGCATCCCATCCAATGCTCCTGAGCAAGAAGCAGATAAAGAAGGAAGAGGAGAGGCTGACCACAGAGCTGCAACTGATGACCAGGGAAAGAAATGACCTGAAAGACCTGCTGATGATCCTCACTGATGGAGTCGTGGACAATAGGTATCCATTGTTTCAAACTTCATGGGGCTGTAGGCAATGTCAACCTCACCTTCAGCCTTTGAACTCTCGATTTGTAGGAGGCTGTGCCAAACCTCATATCCTAAATTCTCCTCAGGGGACAGGCAGACCTTGAGTGACAGTGGCCATGAGATGTGGCCTCTACCTTTTCTGTTCTCTCCTAATGAAAACCAGGGCTTCTGGTCTCAGACACAAAAATCAGGGATTGAGGCAGGTAATGTGTAGTTCCTAGCATGCATTTGGAAAGGAGCTGACAGGCGGTGGCTTGCATGAGGTACTACTACCTGCTGTTATTGTGTGTGGAGGCTCTACTTTCCTAGCATGTGATTGTGTGCTAGAAGCCCATGGTAGCAGCTGGAGGGGCCTGGTTTGACTGGAACATCTCAGTGTTTACCTGGAAGAGCTGGGTCTCATCACAGGTACTCTAGTTTGTGCAGACTTCCATTAGACAATAGAGCACTCTCTCTCTCTCTCTCTCTCTCTCTCTCTCTCTCTCTCTCTCTCAGTCTCTCTCTCTTTCTCTCTCTCTCTCTGTGTGTGTGTGTGTGTGTGTGTGTATATATATATATATATATATATATGATGCTTTCTTTCTTTCTCTCTCTCTCTGTGTATATATATATATATATATGATGCTTTCTCTCTCGCTCGCTGTATATATATATATATATATATATATATATATATATATATATGATGCTATCTTTCTTTCTCTCTCACTCTCTATAGCTCTCTTTATTCTCTCTTTCTCTTACTCTCTTGTGGATATGTGTGAACATACACATTTGGAGATTTGTGTGTTCCTGATTTCTGGGAGTCAGTGATCTGCCGTGGTTTCTCATGATATCCTTCTCCCACTTTCCAGAAGTTTCCAGTGCTGACCCCTGGAAGCCCCACTTAAAGCAGGACAGCTGGTGTCCTACATGCTCACCTTGGTGGCACCTAGGAATCCCTAGGGGAGTTTATATCACTTCCTTCTCTTAAGACTCCAAACCATAATGGTGTGCTCTAACTGTTCAGTGATTGTCAAACAGGACCCAAAATCAGTGTTCTGAAACAGGAGAGATGTCATTGCAATTTCTGGTGAACGGAGACATGTGACAGAGCCTCCTGGTAGCATAGAGAACCTGACTTACCATCTAGTCGTATTGAGTGAGCTCATGCAGTCAGTGCAGCTTCCATCTCAAGTTTAGCCTCAGCTGTGCTGGGATCAGAATAACAAGTTTAAAAGCACCAGGAGGTCCCACTACATAGGCACCAGAATCTTGCATCTGCTGTGCTATGGTAGATCAGGATACAACTTCAGTTCCTGTGATCATTGAAGCCTATGTTCATGGGGTCTTTTCTCCCATTTTCTAGTCCCTACAAGAACCACAAGCCAAATGCTTTGTATGAGAAGGTAAAGATGGATCACAAAGAGATCATGATGGAGCTAAACCATTTTGTGAGTGAAAACACCGAGACCTTGGATAATTTCAAGTTGCTGAGCAAGGAGACAGTCTTCTATCGGTAAGTGTCTATCTGGACATGGATAACAAAACTTGTGGAATGGCCATCTCTGACTTCCTTTTTCTCTGGATGGAGTGACTTCATCTCTGGTTCGAGCTTTTTTGCTTCTATGTAAGCAACTCTTAAACTTGTGTCTCTTGGATTCAGTTTTGCTAAGTGTGAAAGAGACTGTTAGCCCCTGCCACCTTGTCCTAGGGCCTCAAGAGCCTGTAGATAGAAAAGGTATTTACAGTCTCATGGGATTGTCAGGCAGCCTTGAACTTCTGGAGCTCAGGCCCATTCTTTACAGGTCTGGGGCTGTTGAATCTGTAGATAGATTGTACTCACCTTGAGTAAATTGTCCTCCCTTTGATTGTGTTTGCCCACTACATGCTGATGTTTCCCCATTACCACAGATAGTTAGGCCAGCTGGGGAACTACTCCTTCTACTGAAGGGACATGGATCCTTTTAGGTGTTGGAGTTTTCAATAGTAGTTTGATAATTTCTGGCATTACCTGTTCTCTCATTTGGGTTCTGAAGTGTAGGGTCATGACTATATCAGACTCTTAGCTACCTAATCTAGGAAACATGAGGTCTTTTGGGGTGCTGTTTCCCAGAAATCAGGGGTAGCAGGAGGAGTCCTGCAGGGCCTTACTATGCAGAGTTTGTCTGCAGGGATCGGCACAGCCGACTACTGATGGAAAGGACTCAGCTAAAGAAGAAGGTGGATGAGATGAGGCAGGAGGAAAGGAAACTGCAGAATAATTGGACTGTGCTGAAGTACCACCTGGAGGATTTGAAATTGATCCTTAATGACCAAGACGAAGAGATCAGTTACCTCAAAATCCAGCAACAACAGGTAGGGGCCGGCAACAAGTCAGGCTAAGCTCTGGTACTATTTGCCCATTTGACTACCTCTCTACCCATCCAACCACCAGTGTTTAACCCATCAACTTACTCACCCATACTCCCTTCCAGCCACGGACCTCATATATTCCAGACATTCCCTTCAGTGTCCATGCACAAGGACTTCTGGGAAGCTTTTGTCTTATGGAGATCTGAAATACGGGCAAGCCTTCCTTTCTGCTCTGCTCGAAGCTGCAATTCAGAGAAGGAAATGGGTCAATAACATATCACACATGTACTTGTATTTATGATGGGTAACCTTCTAGGCACAGAGCTTAGAGTGAGTGAGTTCTTGGTCCTGCTGCTTTTTTGTTTGGCAGGGATCATGTCCCATCACAGGTGGGAAGCAGTTTATAAGGTGGAGATCCCTGTGCCAGGGCCAACAGAGTGCTTCTCATACTCATGGATTTGCGTGGCCTGTTGGCTTCCCTTTTCTGCCTGCATCCCAATGTGTTCTCTTTGCTTCCCTGAATTCTTGGTTCACAGTGACAGAAGCTTGAATAGCAGCTTGTCAGCCCTGTTTTCTGAGAGTTGTGCTGGACTGTTCTCCCTTCCAGACTAAAATGTGTGGTTGACTGGATGATCATCTCGGGGCTTTTGACAAGCTGGTGATGGAAGGTGGGAGATTTGGTCCTATGGCAGAAGAATTTCTGTAATCACATCAATATAGTCTAAGAAAATTACTTTTCTCACAATAATTTTAGTCCCCAAGGAATTATGGCTGAGTTGTGAGACTTTTCTGAAAGAACTGGTGTGGTTATTCTAAACTCAACTGTACATTGACCATGATGTTTATTTCTGCGACCTCCTTTTTTCCATATTTCTCTTTAACACGCACTCCTTGTGGGTTTGAGTGTGAGTGCACGCATGTGTTTTTTCATGTGTGTGAGCGCACACATGTGTGTGTAGTAGTGTAAGGATGTGGGTGTTGGGGTGCATCAAACATGTGCAGTTTCCAGTTCAGACCACTGTGTTGCTATCAGTCTGTACCAGAATCCTGGGGTTCTTACCTCCCCAGATGCTTTTGTTTAACCTGCCTACTTGACCAGCAAGTTCTTGGGATCCTTTCTCTGTGCTTAGATATGTATGACTGTCTCTAACCCTCAACAAAGAACACAATTTTCTCTTAAACAGGAGCTGAAGAGATTGGAAGAAAGCTCTCAGTTCCTGCAGAAGCAGAGGGAAATGGTCATGCAGGAAAAGCACTTGGTCCAAAAGCTGCAGCATCACTTTCAGGTCTCTCAGATGAGGTAGGAGCCAGACTGGGAGAGGAGGTAGAGCCAAGGGGGGCCCATGGACTTGGGGACAATATCAATTCTGTCCATCTCTGAGGCTACTAGCTAGAGCAGGGAACAGAAGACCTCAGAGAACTGAGCTGGTCCAGTAACAAGAAATTCCGTCCAGCATATATTGTGTTTGATATTCAGTGTGTCTGTAGAATTTATTCTCTATACCTTCCTTCTGAAAACAGAGTTCTCCCAAAGCTTTCCCTGAACTCACAGAGAGCTGCCTGTTATGGCCTTCCAAGATATTGGGTTTATAGGTGTGCTTCAAGGGGCATGGTAAAATTCGCGTATTTATTTAGAAAAATCCAATGAAGATTAGAGATTTCCATCTTTAACACTGCTCTGTGTAACATTTGCCAACTTCCTGTGAAAAGTGCTCTCTGGATAGAATTGGCTAAGGACTTCCCAGGATGAACCCAGGCAGATGACTCGGCTGTAGGGAAGATCCTAACCTTCTCGGGTGTGTTCTGTAACCGACTCCCAAAGCCAGGATGCAGATTCCCAGCTCTAGTCCCTAGGAAAGCACCAGTTTTTATTTGGACCCTGAGGACCGACAGGGACAACGTTCTCAGGCACACATCTCAGGAAATGCTGCTCTAGCACGACAGGCTCTATCTGCATGTTGTACATGTTCAAGGTTCCTTCTGGGCATGAGGACTGAGCTAGCCACACGCCCTTGTGCAGGGACCTGAGCTGCAGGCAGTTTAAGGCTATCTATAAAATGATGAATAGCTCATGTACAACTCATGCATTTCTCACGTGCTGTTGACTATAGCGTCAATATGCTGTTGCTGTTTACAAAATGATATCCCTGAATTATAGGAGAACACCCTTTTCTGTCTAGTAGAATGCACACTAACAGTGTTTATTTGAAATTATGACTTCAGTTTAATACTGAGCATAGTTTTAGGCCCATCTACTCTGGGATCTTATTCCTTGTGAGTAACAACAAAGATATCAGTCACAAGAATAAATTCACTGTCCAGCAGAGCTGAGGTGAACTGAGGAAGCATCTTCAGCTAATGTGGCAGGTCTGTTTTTTTAAACTGCTTTTCTCTTCCAGGTCTGAAACTCCGCAGACTCATCTGGAACAGGCCACTGCCCAGGACGAGAGCCACCCGCAGAAGGATCTCCAGGAAGAACTAGGTGCTGAGTCCCATCCCCAGCAATACTGAATTCTAAGGACATATATTCTTCTTCAGTTTTGGTTACCCTTGTGTCATAGGTTCTGTTTGCCTAGCCAGTGACCCAGCATGGCTGCTTCTGGGCCTAGATTATTATTTTTTTTCTTTTTTTGATCATACCACTTGAGAGACCTGAGGAAGCCAAAGTAAGCCACAAACACCTTCTACACATGTTCTTCACATTAGGATCAAGGCCTACAGACTAAAAGACACCCCTTGTAGCTGGGAACTCAGCGGTGAAGGAAATTCCAGCTGATCTCCAGGTGATCACACCTAATCTGATTCATGTGTCCGCTGACTCAGTTCTCGAGAAGAGAAGAACGCATCAAAAATATACTTGAGATACAGAAATCCTGAGACAAAGATTACTCAGAAGCCTACATTTACCAGCAAGTGGACTCCACCTTGGGATAACATGACATATAAGCTCCTATGTGGAATGGATCCAGGAATCTTGAAAAAGCCATTAAAATTGTGACTATCTTCCTAGCGTTTCTCCAAGGCAAGCACTTGCCTGTAGTAGGTGTAGTAGGTTCTATCAATATTTAGTGATAAATGCTAATTATTATTAGCTTTATTTTGTTTGAGTTTTGTTTTAAATGTTTGTTTATGGTTCATTTGGTTTTGGTTTTGCTATTTTGATGTTATTTATTCTTGTTATTAGTTCCATAATTTTCAAAGTTTATCCATTGTTTATATTCACTATTGTTTCAAATATATTGCTTGTTAATAAAAAATTAATTTCCAACTTTTCACACTTAATTTCAGTTTCTTTCATCAAGTGTGGTGTCACACTGCTTTAAGCCCCAAATGTCCAGGTGCAGGTGGAAGCCATGGGTCAATGCCCAGTGGATGTCAACTCTTGCTTTTATGCAGTTGGGCCGCAGCTGCCTTAGTACAGCTCCTGATGTCAGCACTGTTGGTGACAGAGATCACGTGGGATCCTGTGTGCATGGTGCCTGTTCTTTTGGGGGCCCCCAGTAGCTTCACCCTTCAGTGTTGTATGCCAGGAAAAACAAAGGAAACAGTAACAGATAATAAGATCCCGAATGGAGACTTGTAAGGCATCTGCCCCCTATGTCCTGGGACAGATGTCCCTGGAGAGCTAGGGTTCGGGCTTCTCTGTTCTCTTCCCTTTAGATTGCTTGGGGAACATTCACCATGCAGTGGAAAATGGCAGGCTGGAATATGTCCCCATGGTTCCCCAGTGACTCCCTGGTGACACCAAGCAGAGGTTAGATGTGATGCAACCTCTGAGCTCACTTCAGGGTATCTGTGACAGAAACAACATTGAGGTCCTATGGAAAGCCTTGACCAGTCTGGCTTCCATTTCATGCTCTTAAGCCAACCCTACAGAGGACACTTGTCCTGCTAGTCCGTGGTCTCTGAGGAGCAGAAGTGTCTGTGTCTTAAACACACCCTCTGGCGTGGGAGGTGTCTGTGTCTCAGAGCAATGAAGCCTGAAATCACTAGAGAAAATCACCCCATTTATCATGTGTCAGATGCCTGAGTATACCTGACGAGGATGTCTCTGTCTTTGGGTAGAGAAGGGAACATCTTTGGTTTGGTTTGGGTTTCAGACGGGTACTCATGTTGTTCCACATTGACCTTTAAGTTACTATTTCTGGGGTTCTCTACCTGGGTTCACACATAAGCCCCTTAAAGTTATATCTATTTACACTACAATTTATTACAGTAGCAAAATTTCAGTTACGATGTAACAATAAAATATTTCAGGATGGGGCAGCACAGCTGATGGAGTATATCAATGGTCACATCCCTGGGAAGGCTGAAAACCACTGAACTGCATGGTTAAGGCTCCCACCTCTACCTCCTGAGTGCTGGGACTTTACCTGGTACATGCAGTGGGGGGATCTAACCCAGCGTTTGTGCATAATAGAAAAGTGTCCTACCACCTGAGCAATGATCCTCACCACTTCACAGCCATTTCTGGAGGCAGGCCAGTGTCTTCAGGCAGGGTGATAGTCTAGGAGGCACCCCTTTGACACCTGGGGCCCCAGACTTTCACAGCTAATGACAATAACAGAAACACTGCAGCGCTCAGGCACTACCAAGACTGATCTGGATGCTGAGGAAGGCCCTTGTGGTGGCAGAAATTTCAAGAGTAGAGCTGGAGCTGTGGTCATGGCTGTGGAAGAAACTTCCAGGAAGAAGCTGCATGTTTTTGGGAGCCTCCATTTCCCTGGTGCAACATAGGAGGTAGTTGAAGAGGTTAAGAATCCTGATCTGTGTCTACCTCAAACTCACCACCATTTGCATTGGCCTATACCAACTGGGAATCTGCATAAGAGAACCTATTTTGTAGCCCAACTACTCCCCAGCGGGGGGCACTCTTTGGAAAGTCTGCAGAACCTCTGGGGACTTATTGAAAGAAGTGGGTCACTGGGCCAGCCCTGCTCCACTTCCTGTGTGTGCTCTACTTGAGAGTGCAGCTGCCCTGTGACCAGATGACTGTATGTCCACCATCATGCCTCTGCCAGGAACCCTCAGACACAGTTAAGACTCCCTTTCTTAAGCGGCTCTTCATGAAAAGTAGCGAATATAAGCTCCTTGTGTGTTTTGCATTTTGCAGAGCATCACCCAATATGGAAAACGTAAGGGACAAGGTTGAAAGCTATGCGATTTCACAGCTTTTTATTAGGATAGAGCAGTGCTTCTGAACCTGGGGTTAAAACGACCTTTTCACAGGGGTCACCTAAGGCCATAAAAACATAGTTATTTACATTAAGATTCATAGCATTAGCAAAATTGCAGGTATGAAGTAGTAAGGAATATAATGTTATGGTTGGGGTGACAACAGCATAAGGAACTGTATTAAGGGTTGCTCCATTAGGAAGGTTGAGATCCACTGGGATAGAGTGACCTCTAGCTGAGAACTGCCTCAGACAGGCACCAGTTCCAAGGGACAGCAGGGAGTTTCAGGTGAGTAATCCCACATCAGTGTGGACAGCGCCTTTCTGATGGCTTGGGATTGCTGCTGAACCCAGGGAAGGTAGAAAGCACAGACCACGGGAAGGCAATGCAGAGCCAGGGAACACTTAACCCTTGTACTCACTAGCCTGGCTTCTCCCTAATGCTGTCTTCAAAGGTCAGTCACCATTTCCACAATGCTGCCTGGTGGCTCCTCAGCTCCATATGTCCAACTGCAAATTCCTTCACCCAAACTCTCT
The DNA here is from genome assembly GCF_037038515.1 of Microtus pennsylvanicus. Classification (NCBI taxonomy): domain Eukaryota; kingdom Metazoa; phylum Chordata; class Mammalia; order Rodentia; family Cricetidae; genus Microtus; species Microtus pennsylvanicus. The sequence continues at coordinate 147,866,575 of NC_134579.1, read as the reverse complement.
GGCTTACATTTGCTCCACCAGCTCTGTACTTTACAAGGAGCAGGAGGAAGCAGGCAGTACATGGTTTCACGATATATTCTGCAGCTCTTAATACTGAGAGATCCTTGAGAGAGTCTCCACCTCCATCTCAGGTTTGTTTTCTCTCCTCAACATATAGATTTCCACGGAATGGAAGTGGAAAAGGCCCATTTCAGGACCCAAGCCAGCTGTTATCTGCAGCTGCTGAGAGGCCTCCTCTCATCCAGAGCCCTTGCACACGTGTTAATAAGGGTGTGTGCGACTCTCATGCTTTTGCTCCGGCAGGGCACATGTGTCCCCAATTGCTTGAGAATTGTTCTTGCACCAGCTAAGGAACGTGACATCTCTAAGCACAACAGAAGAGAACAAGCCTGTCTCACAGGCGGGCCTGACCCACAGCCCACATGAGACCCTGGGAATCTCTTGTGGGTTTGTCCTCTGCCTGCTTCAGGGTGTTTAGCTTCCTTGGTGGGACGTCTTGCTCTAATTTTTTCTTAGCTGGCTGAAGAATTTCCTTATGGAGTTATTAATGTCTCACTTGCATTCTGTAATTTTTCTCCTCTAAGTGCACAAGTCTTGCTTTGTCACATTCTAAGGTTGGAATTGCACGTAAATTTAATGCCAAAGAAAGCCTCTCTGTCTTTGTGACTGGTTTATTTTTCCTTTTGAAGATGGTGCTGGATTTTTCTACTGGTTTAAAGTCTAAGCCTACATAGGTATGCATATATATGTATATATATAATCTCAGGTATAGTCTTTTATGCAGTATATACGTAAAATATATATGTATGTGTATATAAATATATAAATAGAAATATTAAACAAACTTTAATCAAAGAAATATGTAAATGTGAAAGTCTCATTTTTACCCATAGAATTATAATGTACATATGTATATGTTGCTTGATAAAATTTATGTAAAATTGATACAATTTATATATTAATAACTATAAAAATCGAGACTTTTACATTCAGTACTCTTGTTTAAAGCTGTTTAAGATTTTCAACTTACGAAACAGACAAGATCAACTGACAAAATTGGGAGCGTGGGGGTGGCGGGAAAGGGAAGATGAGGGAAAAGATAAAGGGGAGGAGAACTTGAGGGAACAGGACAGTTGAGATGGAAAAAGGACAGAGATGGAGAGCAAGGAAGGAGATATTTTGGTTTAGGGAGCAATTATGGGGCAAGCAAGAAACCTGGAACTAGAGAAATTCAAAGCACAGCACAAGAATGACCCCAGCTAAGACCCCAAGCAATAGCGGAGACGGTGACTGAACTGGTCTTTTCCTCTAGTCGGACTGATGAGTACCTTAAATATCACCATAGTAACTTCATCCAGAAACTGTTGGAAGCAGAGGTAGCAATGAACTGAGCTTCCAAAGTTGTAGTAATATGGGCGGCGGCTAGCTTTACCCGAAATAATTACACAGACACTGTATTCATTTAAACACTGCTTTGGCCCATTCCTATCTAGCCTCTTCTAGGCTAATTCTCACATATTAATTTAGCCCACTTCTAATCATCTGTGTAGCGCCCCTAGGTGCGCTTACCGGGAAGATTCTAGCCTAAGTCCATCCTGGGTCGGAGCTTCATAGCGTGTGTCTTCCCTGGAGCAGGTAGCATGGCGTCTCTCCTGCGTCTGCTCCGGAGAGGAGAGCTGCGGAGTCTGACCTCACTTCCTCTTCCTCCCGGCATTCTGTTCTGTTTACTCCACCCACCTAAGGGTGGGCCTATCCAATGGGCCTAGCAGTTTCTTTATTGCTTAACCAATGAAATCAACAGATTGATATATGACACTCCCCCATCACTTCCCCTTTTTCTGTTTAAACAAAAAAGAAAGGCTTTAACTTTAACATAGTAAAATTACATATAGCAAAACAGTTATCAAGCAAGAGTTACATCAGAAACATTTATACATATAACAAAATTGACCGTAAATCTCTATCAATAAAGCAAAATCTATACTAATGCAAATTATTCATGTCTATATCATATCCCCCTTTAAATGTAAAAGAACATTTATAAACCATATTTGGGAACATGGGCGCAGTTTTTTGTCTCCAAACTGCTTCCTGCTGAATGGGGGCGTAGTTAATTAGGTCTTTCATGGTATAACCTGTGTGCTAGTTTCATCTCAGTTGGCAGTTGAGCAAAGCAATTTTCTGAAGATGTTCACAGCAACCCTTCAGGAGGACGTGGTCCATCATACCAAATCGGAATAGAAGAAATCCAAAGGGTCTGGTCCTCTGTGAAAACAAAAGAAGACTCTTTCCAAAGCATCATATCTTTAGACCCAAATTCTGAAGTCATACCCTCATGATATCCGTTCTGGTTACACTTGGCAGCCTATATAATGAAATGTCTCTCTGTACTTAGCTCCTTCACAGTCAAAAATTTTAAAGAAAACACAATGTACATAATCCAGACTCTCTGTGAATTTTCCATCTTTATGCGGCTTATTTTTATTTATATCTATAACTATCTGTACTCTGTCTCTTTAAAGACTTTACTTTTACTTTTTTCTTTTTAAACCATTAACTTTATTCTCTATATTCTTTTTCTTCTCTCTCCCAAGCCTACGTACATTCATCCAACAGTGTGACTCATTTAGTGGTCTGAATCTGTCCTATTGTGCATCTGCAATTTTTTACTATCCAGGAGCACTTTTGATTTGCACCTTTAAATCAGTAGGCGCTTAAGAATCTAAGCTGTGACATTCCTAGGTTAACTTTTTGCTTTTTGAGCGTATATCTGTAGACCAGGCTGTCTTTGAACTCTCAGAGATCCGCCTGTCTCTGCCTCCCAGGCATTGGGATTAAAGGTGTTTGCTACTACACCTTGAACTCACAGAGATCTGTTCGTCTCTGCCTTCTAGGCACTGGGATTAAAGGCGTGCACTACCACGGCCTGGCAGGCCTCAAACTCACAGAGATCCGTCTGCCTCTGCTTCCCAAGTGCTGGGATTAAAGGCGTGTGCTACCACTGCCTGGCAGGCCTCAAACTCACAGAGATGTGTCTGCCTCTGCTTCCCAAGTGCTGGGATTAAAGGCGTGTACACACAACAACTCTCTTCCTTTTTTTGTTTTTTGCTTTAAGAACTTCAACTTTCAGCTTGCATATCTTTTTAACACACTTTAAACCATTCAGAAATTTTCTCTGTCTTTGAATCTCTCTTTACTGTATATCTCTTTTTCTGACCACAAGAGCCTTTAATTTACCAAGCAATATCAGTAGGACTAAAGGCGTGGCTTTGCCAGCTAGATCCAGTCCATTCCTTAGCTTTTCAGCCTCTTGGCTGAGGTACTGGCTGTAGCCATGTTTATAGCATTTCAAGGTCCCTGCCAGCCAGCAAGCTACAACAGACAACACTCAAGTCCTCTCTCAGTAGCCGGCCCTCCTGCCTCAAACAGTCAGAGTTTGCCCTGGCAGGATGGCCCAGAAAGCCGGCATTTTAAAACAACACGGGTTTTTTCCTGCTGCTGAGTCAGGAAAATTTCAAAATGGAGGACATACCATTTTGTGCTAGCTCTGGGGCTACCAGGTAGGAGCGGCACTCAGCACTTTAATTCTGAGACTGAGCGTGCAGCACAGAAATTCTTTTCATCCAAGTTACATCCAAATCTGACACGCAGAGCACTGCGCAGTCTGAAAACACATCTCTGTATGGCAGCAGGAATCCGCCATGCTCTTCCGCCTGCCTAAGCCTGATTCTGCCTTCTGCCCAGGAGCAGGCGGGGAGCTCTGAGTCATCGTCAAGGTCTCAGAGCACTCTCCTTCCGATCCCAAGCCAGAACACAAACATAAAGCCAGAGTTTGCACTGGCGGCAAAGCCCCAGGAAGCCACACTTTAAAATAACGCAGCTTTTTTTCTGCTGCTGTTGCTGAATCAGGAAATCTCTCTACAGCACGCCACGAACAAACAGCAAAAAATCTGTTAAACTCTCTCTCCATTATTTTTAAGCCTTCTCAGGTTTTTTAAGTAGGTTTAGTCCATCACGTGGGCGCCATTTGTAGTAATATGGAGCGGCGGCGGGGCTGCGTCCCCAAACACCCCAGCCGCCTGCCCTGCCCGGCTAGCTTAACCCGAAATAATTACACAGACACTGTATTCATTTAAACACTGCTTTGGCCCATTCCTATCTAGCCTCTTCTAGGCTAATTCTCACATATTAATTTAGCCCACTTCTAATCATCTGTGTAGCGCCCCTAGGTGCGCTTACCGGGAAGATTCTAGCCTAAGTCCATCCTGGGTCGGAGCTTCATAGCGTGTGTCTTCCCTGGAGCAGGTAGCATGGCGTCTCTCCTGCGTCTGCTCCGGAGAGGAGAGCTGCGGAGTCTGACCTCACTTCCTCTTCCTCCCGGCATTCTGTTCTGTTTACTCCACCCACCTAAGGGTGGGCCTATCCAATGGGCCTAGCAGTTTCTTTATTGCTTAACCAATGAAATCAACAGATTGATATATGACACTCCCCCATCACAAAGTCCAACTGAAGAGTGGAAGGAGTGAGAATATGAGCAAAGAGGTCAAGCCATAATGGGGACACCCACTGAAACAGTCTACCTGATCCAATGGGACCCAAGTTTAATGGCCAGACCCATGGAAAGGACAGTCACGGGGGCACATGGCTGTAAGCAAATACCACAGAGACAGTGAGGGGTGGCACTCCAGGGCTCACTGGGCCAGTCAGCCTGATGAGTGAGACACCATATTTCAACAAGCAGAGCAGACAGGTCCTAAGGAACAGCACGGTATGTTTCCCTCTGGACTTGATATGCATACACATACATATAACCTAGGACCTGTATGCTCATGAACAAACATGCATACACATACATATACCTAGCACCTGTATGCTCATGAACCAACATGCATACACATACATATACCCTAGCACCTGTATGCTCATGAACATCTTGCATACACATACATATACCCTAGCACCTGTATGCTCATGAACAAACATGCATACACATACATATACCCTAGCACCTGTATGCTCATGAACAAACATGCATACACATACATATACCCTAGCACCTGTATGCTCATGAACAAACATGCATACACATACATATACCCCAGCACCTGTATGCTCATGAACAAACATGCATACACATACATATACCCTAGCACCTGTATGCTCATGAACAAACATGCATACACATACATATACCCTAGCACCTGTATGCTCATGAACAAACATGCATACACATACATGTACCCTAGCACCTGTAGGCTCATGAACAAACATGCATACACACAAAATGTCACTTCTGTTAGTGCCCATCTGTCACCATGAGTCCACATTGTATCATCTGACTTTAAAATAAGACAGCAGAGACAGACAATGGGAAGTGATGGCTCAGGATTTTGTCCTGAAATGTCACTGCTATAATACTAAGTAGACCACCTGTCATTAGAGCTTCAAACAGAACAAAGCCTCATGTTGTCAAGAACCCTGATGATCACTAGATGGCAAGCCATATCCCAAATTAAAGTGAATCTCATACCAAGGAATAAATAGCTCACAGAGTCTGAAGAGAATGTGCCTGTGACAGCCATGACCAGGGAGGAACAGAATGCACCAAAAGTGGGGGAGAAACTTCCAGTCTGAATAAACCAGGGCATAAACACAAACACAGAGGCTCCCAAGAGCCCCAGGGAAGAGCACACACCAGAAGAATGTCTGTCTGGAAGCTTTGGCTACTGAAGCCAGAAGCTGGAGGCCTGCAAAGGTTGCAGAGCTGTCCCAGACCCAGCATCATCTAACCGGCACACACAGAGCTCAGAGGAGTGGAGAAATGAGAATGACCCAGCAGGGCCATGAGAGACCAGATGGGTGGCCAGAATCCTCAGCTGTACCTCAGTGGGGTCTTAGACAGATTTAAGTCACTGGTTCTGCGCTGTTCAGTTTTATCCCCTGTAGAAGAAAGGGTGTAGAAGACACCAATGTCTTTACCCTTTCAAGGGTCATAGAGACCTTTGGTGACATGAAGGCTGTGGATTTCCTTGAGAGAAAAAAGTACCTATGTTTAGCCTAAAATAAGCCATTTCCATTACCACCCACTTCCCCTCCCTACCAGAGGCACCAGAGAACAGCCTCACGCCAAAAGATTTCTAAGCACCATTTTCAATCGAGTCAGGTAGGAGAAGTTCTGTCTATAGAAGATCATAGACATTAGGTTCCAGTCAGGAAGAAAGCCACAGAAAGAAATGATCAAAGGCTTATGCATTCTAGATACTCACTGAGTCCAATTCTGTCTTCCTCATTCAGAACCTAGGAACAAACAAACCTAGTTGAGGCCCAGAGCACACAGAGAAGCCAGACCTGCTGGAAATGACACCATGGCCCAGTTTCCTGGGATAATAACCCCAGCAGGCCCTAAGCAGATGCTGAGCCAGGCAATCTCACTGGACTCACAGCAAATGAGAGCTCCACTCTCTTTAGACACGAGATGATTCTTCACTCCCTTGAATATAGACCCAAATGGTTACATGTGTGTCCCGCCCAGGAGACATCTGCCAGCAGCTCCAGTCCAAGCTGTCAGGTGATCACAAGGGTTGAAAGGAACATGGAAGTCCTATTGATATTTGAATTAGGTTTGCCATCTTCTGCTTATCACTTCAAGACTGAGATAAGAACTCTTCCTAGAGAGCACTCATCTCTCCTTTGGGGTTGGGGACAAGGAATGAATGGTGAAAATGGACTGCAAAAGAGTACCCATGCAAGTAAACGTGGTGTCCCATGGTTCTAACAGCTGCTTTGAGTCACCAGGGATGATTAAACTATACTTCTTTCTACTGGGCAGCCTGAGTTTCCCAGGTGGCCCTGATAAGCAGAGAACCACCTTCTACGTACCACACCTTGAGTACAGACCTTTTTAAAATTTTCATTGATTTTTATTGACCTCTACATTTTTCTCTTCTCCTGTCCCTGCCTCTCCCCTCTTATTTATCCCGATCCCAAGTTCCTCATGTTCTCAATTTACTCAGAAGATATTGTCTTTTTCTACTTTTTGTGTGTAGTATGAAGGATCGGGCTGTGTCCAGGCACCCGGCTAGCTTAAACCCCCAAATAACCATGAAGAAATTGTATTAATTTAATTACTGCATGACCATTATCTAGCCTGTTATTGGATAACTCTCACATATTAGTTTAAACCATCTGCATTATTGTGCATTGCCACTTTACTGTGACTTACCAGCATGAGTCTAACCAGCGTCCATATTGGGAAGGAGAACCACAGCGTTTGCCTGACTCTGCTCTTCTTCCCATTGTTCAGTTCTGTCTTCCCTCTTACCTAAAATGCTGCCCTATCACAAGGCCAAGGCAGTTTCTTTATTCAACCAATGAAAGCAACACAAATATAGTAGGACCTCCTACACCATTTCACCTTTTCTGTTTAAACAAAAAAGAAAGGCTTTCACTTTAACATATTAAAATTACATATAACAACACAGTTATCAAGCAAGAATTACAGTTACAATATTTATATCTATTTTATCTTTTATCAAAACAAAGGAAAATGATAACTATATCTATTCTTCAAGTCCATCAAAGACTCCAGAAGGATATAATATTGCCTAAGTAAACGAGAAATAAGCAACTTCCAAAATTCTAGAAAGGACAGAGACATCTCGCTGCCCGGACAGTCACCCAAAGTTTTTTGTACTGTTGGAGCATCCACCTTTGGCCTTCATGCCCATAGTATCCAGCAGAGTTTTCCATGAAGCAGGAAATTTCAAAGACAGTTCATTCACTTTCTTCTGTGTTCTGCAGAATGTCTCCCAGACTCTTTCATGAATCAGGAACGCTGAAGGATCATCTCAACTTTAGGAAAGTTCATCAGTCCTCTCTCTGTGGGTTCTTTGTAGCCAGTTTATGCACCAGTCCAGGCAAGAGCAGTTTCTTGCCCAAATGGCTAACCAACTCTATAAGGAGCCTCTTCAATGCCCGTCTTCCTCTTGAAGTAGATTGGTGCTGCCAGGAGTAGACGTGTCTCATTTTGTCATGAAATGCCCTAAGCTATTAAAACATATTAAATGCCATATTCTGTAGTCTTTGAAAGATATGAAGAATGCCTATCTAACTGAAAGATCTCTATATATCTAGAAAATCTAATGAACAGATCTATAAGCTTATTAGTGGTGATTATCCATTAACAACCTATATTTCCTAATTATACATATTTTTAAATGAACTACATAATCACAATACCTTAATCAAGAGCAGAAATATACATATACATTTGATAAAATTGACCTTAGACTTGTATCAATAAATCAAGATTTACACCAATGCAGATTATTCATATCTATATCATATCCCCCTTTAAATGTAAAAGAACATTTATAAACAATATTTGGGAATATGGGCATAGTTTTTTTCTCCAAACTGCTTTGTGCTGTATGGGAGTGCTGTTAATCAAGTCTTTCATAGTATATCCTGTATGCTAGGTTTATCTCAGTAGGCAGTTGAGCAAAGTAAGTTTTTGAGGGTGTTCATAGCAAGCTTTCAAAAGGATGTGGTCTATCATACTGTATTGGTCTAGAAGCAATCCACAGGATCACATCTTCTGTGAAAACAAAAGAAGAACCTCTTTTTCAAAGCATCATTACTTAGTCCCAAATTCTGAAGTCAGGATGCCTTTATAACATACATCCTGGTCCATCTTAGAAGCCCACACAATGAGATGTGCATCAGTACTTAGCATCTTTACAGTAAAAAAATTCAAAGAAAACACAATAATATATAGAATCCAGACTCTCTGTGAATTTTCCATTTTTATGTGGCTTATTTTTTTAATCTATGACTATCTGTACTCTGTCTCTTTAAAGACTTTACCCTTTTATTAAAGCATTCACTTTATGACTTTCTATAGTCTTTTTCTTCTCTCTCCCAAGCCTATGACTTTATCTAACACTATGACCAATTTAGAGGTCTTTTATGTCTGAATCTGTCCCATTGCCTTGTCTTTAATTTTCTCCTGTCTTTTTTTAGATATAACATTTTTATTCCATAAGTATGACGTAACTATTCAATTATAATCTGTTTGCAGTAATAAATTTGGAAGCTGAACTGAGTAACCCCATAGTTCTTAGTGGGTGTAAATATAACTTTGCATAATTTTCCAAAGTTAATCATCATCATAATATAGAATAAAAAATATCGTAAGACTGTTTACAAAAGGTAAATTTCCTTAATTTGTGGACATTGTTTTACTTACTCTTGATAATTTCTGTTATTAATTTTATAACTCAAACTAAACATGTTCTTCATTTCGATTTTCCAAGAGAAACCTTCTTCCAACTATTCAGAAGAAAGCAATTTATGTTATGTTTAATCCACTGTAAATATGATTGTGTTGTCCTACAAAACAGTTTTTTAGTGAAGTTATCTCTGTTGGTTAAATTTTCAGAGTTAATCTGATTTATCAATATTTTGCCATCAAACATATCCAAATAAATATTGGTACATAGTATGTGCATGAGCATACACTCTGCACATACACAAAAATACAGGCGCATACACACATTATCCTCCAATATATTTTACATGCATAAAACAGGAAAATAAAATCCAACACTTCAAAACTGACATTTTTCTAGTTGAACTTGATCCCCCAGAAGAGACTTATGCTTTTCTTCTCTGCCCAAAATAAAATTTCTTCTTAGAGGAAGAAATAAACAGCCCATCTTTGAATTGAAGAGAGAAAACTTGTCCTAGGGAAATTCCCAGGAATCCACAAGGATGACCAAAGTTAAGACTCCTAGCAACAGTGGAGAGGGTGAGTGAAGTAGATTCCACTGTAGTCAGATTGGTGACTCTCCTAACTACCATCATAGAGCCTTCATACAGTAATTGATAGAACCAGATGCAGAGATCCACCACCAAGCACCAGATCGAGCACCGGGAATCCAGTCAAAGAGAGACAGAAGGGTTTATAGTATATGCAAGAGCGGTGAGAAGAAAGTCTACAGAGAGAGCTGAACCAAGGTTGTGAAAACTTGTGAACTCTAGACCTGCAGCTGTGGAGTCTCCATGTAAATGAACTAGGCCTTCTGCATGTGGGAGAAAGTTGTGTTGCTTGGCCTATCTCAGGAGCTCTTGGCAGAGGGACCAGAATCTATCCCTGATGCATGAACTTGCTTATTGGAGCCCATTCCCTATAGTGGAATGCCATGCTCAGCATTAAGATGGGAGGAGGAATGAGCTTGGCCCTGCTTCAACTTACTATGCCAGGTTTTATTGATTCCCCATGGGAAACCTTATACTTTGGGAGGAGCCAGGGAATGGGCTGAGGGGAGGCAACAATGGGGCAGAGGATTGGTTGGAATATAAAATAAAATTTAAAAAGTGAAATAAAGAACATTCTTTAACGACTAATTTCAGTCCTTTTTACCATGTGGAAGGAAATATGCATATGGATTTCCAAGATCGTCTTGCAAAGGTTACTGATATTTACCATTAGAAAAATAGGTATTTGGTAATATATATGAGACAACCTTTCTTTGGTAAGATCTGGCCATTCCTGAAACTAAATCTACTATCTGTGTAGACCAGACTAGCTCAAATTCAGAGATTTATCTTCCTATGCCTCCTATATGTTTTATTAAAGGCACGTGCCACCATACCCTGCTGTGATGAATATTTTGTAAATGACATTTGCTGTGTCATATGGTAAATATATTTCTCTATGTTTGAATATTTTCACATGATTTCTATAGTGGCTTCATCACTTACTATCCCACTGACAGTGAATGAAAGTTCCCCATCCTTATCAGCATGTGTTGTCAATTGTTTCTTTTGCTCTTTATCATACTGGCTGGTGGGAAAAGAATTCTCAAGCAGTTTTAAATTGAAATTTCATGAGTATAAGTGATATATAACACCTTTTTGAGATATATTTTTAGTTGTTTCTTTCTCAAAAGTTCTCTGTTCAGATCCCTACCTCTTTTTTGAGTATACCACTGGGAGTAATTGAAGATTCTCTACCGTCTTGAAGAGCATTAAAATGTTAAGCAGCTTGGTTGCAGCTGCTCTAGATGCTGGCTCCACCTCTCTCCAATTTCAAAATGGTGGAAGTACTATTTCTGCTAGCTCTGGAGCTGCCACGGAGTCACCAGAGTCAGACAGGCTGAATCTTTCCTAATAAGCCACGACCTCGTGGTAAACACACATTAAAAAAAATATGTTAGATCAGAAGTGAGAGTAGGCCAAAAAGAGGCTAGATATAATGGGCCAGACAGTAATTTAATTAATTTCTTTTTTTAAACTTTTATTTATTTAGTATACAGTATTCTGTCTGTGTGCGTGCCTGCAGGCCAGAAGAGGGCACCAGACCTCATTCCGGATGGTTGTGAGCCACCATGTGGTTGCTGGGAATTGAACTCAGGACCTTTGGAAGAGCAGGCAATGCTCTTAACCACTGAGCCACCTCTCCAGCCTCAATTTAATTAATTTCTGTGTGGTTATTTCAGCTATAAGCTAGCCGGGCAGTAGAATGGAACAAGGGGCCCGCGCTCCTCCTACCTCAGTCATGTAGATTAGATCTATATGTGTCTCTCTTAGGGTCTAGATTATCTGGGATTGTGATTCTTAGGCTGGTTTTCTTTGCTTTACATTTAAAAATGATTTATGAGTGAGTACATATTATGTTGTGTTGCTGAGTCTGGGATACCTTATTAAAATGATGTTTCCTGATCAATCCATTAGCCTGCAAATTTCAAGATGTTGTTACTTTTCTCTGCTACGCAGTACTCCATTTTGTAAATGTATCACATTTTCCTTATCCATTCTTCGATCAAGGGGCATTTAAGTTGTTTCCAGGTTCTGGCTATGATAAATAATACTGCTATGAACATACATAAGCACATGTCCTTTGGGTGCGATTGAGCATCCTCTGGATATATACCCAAAAGTGGTATTACTGCATCTTCAAGAACGTTCTTTTCTAATTTTCTAAGAAAACACACACCGATATCCAAAGGGGCTGTACTAGCTTGCACTCCCACCAGCAATTAAGGAGTGTTCGCTTTACCCCACAATCTCTCCAGCATAAGCTGTCATCAGTATTTTTGATCTTGGCCATTCTCACAGGTTTTAGATAGAATTTCTGAGTTGTTTTGATTTGCATTTATCTGATGACTAAGTATGTTGAGCATTTCCTTGTCTTTCAACATTTTTGATTCCTCTGATGAGAGTTCTCTGTTTAGGTCTGTACCCCATTTTTTTAAATTGGATTATTTGTTCTTTTGATGACCAATTTCTTGAGATATTTGTATATTTTGGAGATCAGACCTCTGTCTGATGTGGAGATGGTGGAGATCTTTTCCCAGTCTGTAGGCTGTCCTTTTGTCTTGTTGAATGTGTCCTTTGCTTTACTAAACTTTTTATTTTCAGGAGTTCTCATTTATTAATTGTTTCTCTCAATGTCTATGCTAGTAAAGTCATTTATAGGAAGTGGTCTCCTGTGGCAGGCGTTCAAGGATACTTCTGAATTTCTCTTCTATGATGTTCAGTGTGACTGGTTTTATATTGAGGTATTTGATCCAATTTGATTTGAGTGTTTTGCTTTTCCTTATGAAGTTGAATACCATTATTCAAGGTCTGTGAAGGATTTTGGTGGGATTTTGATGGGCAATGCATGGAATCTGTAGATTGCTTTGGGTAAGATTGCCATTTTACTATGTTAATTCTAGCTACCCAAGATCATGGGAGATCTTTCCACTTTCTGGTATCTTCCTCAATTTCTTTTTTCAAAGATTTAAAGTTCTTGTCATACAAGTCTTCCACTTGTTTGGTTAGAGTTACTGCAAGATATTTTATGTTATTTGTATGTTTATGTTATAAGTTATGTTATATTGTAAAGAGTGATGTTTCTCTGATCTCTTTCTCAGCCCATTTATCATCTGTGTACAGGAGGGCTACTGATTTCAGTTAATCTTGTATTCTGATACATTACTGAAAATGTTTGTGAGTTGGAGAAGTTCCTTGGTAGAACTTTTGGGGTCACTTATGTAAACTATTATATCATCAGCAGACAATGAGAGTTTTACTTTTCTTTTCTGACTTTTTTCCCTTTATCTCCTTTTGGTGTCTTATTGCTGTAGCTAGGATCTCAATAACTATACTGAATAGATATGGAGGAAATGGACAACCTTGTCTTATTTCTGATTTCAGTGGGATCGCTGGGATTTTCTCTCCATTTACTTTGATGTTGGCAATTGGCTTGCTGTATATTTCCTTTATCATATATAGGTATATTCCTTTGGTGACAGAGCTGGTCAGATGGTTCACTCAGCATTGTGGATTGAGGAATCCCAGCACTCTGCCCAGACTAAAGAGAACAATGACATATTCTCCATGGGTCACTAGGCTTTCAAATGTATTCATTTGACTAGGAACAAAAAACTAAGAAACAAAACAAAGCAGATCTGTGTCCTGTCATAGCTTGATAAAGGGACAATCAGTTTAATCTCTATAATCCTCCAGTGTCCTGAACTGCAGGAGGACTCCCCACATACTTTCTTGTCCTATGGAGTTTATTATTGGGCATTCAAAATGAAGCCTTTGATGAATTTTCACTACAGTCATGTTAGTTGGTTTGACATCATATTACTGTGGCAGGATTCCCCAAGAAAACCACTTAAAGAGGCAGGAATAATTTCAATTTATAGCTTTGGGGATTGCTGTCCTTGATAAGATGGTTCCATGTCCCTCATCTTGTAAGAAGTAATTATATCACAGTGAAATTGAAGTGATCTGCTCACCAAAGACAGGAAGCAAAAGAGGGGAGGAAGGTAGGAAGAGAGAGAGAGAGAGAGAGAGAGAGAGAGAGAGAGAGAGAGAGAAGGAGAGAAGAAGAAGAAGAAGAAGAAGAAGAAGAAGAAGAAGAAGAAGAAGAAGAAGAAGAAGAAGAAGAAGAAGAAGAAGAAGAAGTTTCCAAGGGTCCAAGACCCAGCCACCAAACACATTCCCTCAAAGATATACTTTGTCTAGTTAGGCCACACCTTCTGAAGTTTCCAGAACTTCTCTGCAGGAGAAGTGCCTACTTGTTCATGTTGGCAAACCAGTTAGCTTAGCACAAAAATAACCACAAGAAACTCTATTAAGTAAAAGACTGCTTGGCCCATTAGCTCTATCTTCTTATTGTCAACCTCGTACATCTTAATTTAACCCATTTCTGTTAATCTGTATATCACCACATGGCAGTGGCTTACTGGCAAATGTTTGGCAAGTCTGACTCTGATGACTCCATGGCGTCTCACTGACTATGCCTTCTTTCTCTCAACATTCAGTTCTGTCTTCCCTGCCTACACAAGTTCTCCCCTATCACTCTGCCAAGGCAATTCTCTATTCATTATTCATAATCACAGCACACAGAGGGACCTCCAGCAGACAAAGCCTTTAGCTCATAAGTGGCTTAACAGATATAAACCATAATAGCTCGTTCTAAAATGTTACATAGTATTTTACATGCATTTACAATATTTCAAATCAACAAGTTCTCTCTGAAATCACAATAGAAATGAATGTCATGGAAGACATGTTCCTGGACACTAGTGCACGACCAGTGAGTGTCTAAAGATGTGCCATAGTTGGGACAGTCCTTGCCTAGTGTGATGAGGTTCTGGGTTTGGGTCCCAGCACCATGTAAGTTGGGTATAGTGGTACACACCCAGAATGCCTGCACTAAGGATGTGGAGGGAGGAGGAACAGTAGCTCAAGGTTATCCTTAGTTGCAAATTGGAAGTCAGCCTGGACTACCTGATAACCTGTCTTTGAAAAACAAAAATAGCCAGGGGACAAATCACAAACACAATTAAGGGGAAGGAGTATAACAAGTGCAGATGGGGAAAATGAGTCAAGGGAGAAAGATGGGAAGATGAATGTGCCTCTCCTTTAGACTTTAGTGTATTTTTCCAACATCATTGGCCTGTTCCTGGTGTGCTCTTCCTCAATGACAACGCCGTCTAAGGTAAGCAGATGCATCAGTGATGTCCATGAGCCCTGGGACATTCATATCTGTTTCTTTATTGATTTTTTGGGCTGTCCTTTTTGCCACAAACTTGTTTTCAATAATAGATGAACTGCTTAGAAAATTCACAATAGAAGAAATGGATGTGTTGTGGGGAAGGGTATGAGAGGTAATAAGTGCATTATGGACACAGGAAGACTTGGGGTGTACCTGGGCCACCACACAGCCACAGGTATGAGCTATACCATGGGTCAGGTAGGGCAGGACTCAACCAGGAACCACCCGGGGGACTCCAGCCCCAGGCCAGGATATAACAACATCTCTGGGCCATGCCATGTGTTTAACACTTTAGAAAGCATGAGTCTATTGAGGTCTCAATTTTCTATCTGGGTACAGTGAAAGGCTTGCTCTTACCTCTCTGACTAAAACGCAGGAAGACTGCAAAGGAGCTGACTTCCAGGGTGTTGTTCTTTTTTAAAAATGCTCCAAGATCCCCGCAGCAGAAACAGCAGAAATGCTGTAAGTCCCAAATGGTGGCGGCGTGCCATGTGGTGGCAGGCAGCAGGCCCTGGGAGCAGCCAGTCCCAGGCAGAAATGGCTGCCGGTCCCAGAGCGGTGGCCCGAGCGGTGGTGGTGGCTGGTCATGTGGCAGCAGGCAGTGGGACCCAGGCAGAGTAGGCTTCTGGTCCTTGAGCAATGGCTGGTTCCAGGCAGGGAGACACGTGGCAGGAGGGCAGAAGACAGAAACATGGATAGACAAGACATGCAGGGTGAGGTTGAATGTTTATTCAGGGGGTTATGGAGGAGGAAGGGTGAAGGGGGCGCAGAGAGAGAGAGGGAGAGAGAGAGAGAGAGAGAGAGAGAGAGAGAGAGAAGAGGAGAAAGAGACAGAGAAGGGGGAAGCAGAGAAGTGGGGAGAGAGGCAGAAGCGAAACTGCCTCTCCGAGAGGAAGATGGAAAAAAAAGCGAGCTCACACCAGAAGCTGAAGATCAGCCTGCCTCAGCGGATGGGGGAGGGAGTGGGAGTGGCTTGTCTCTTAAAGGGACCAAAACCATAACATTCCCAGGTCTTCCTTATAATAAAAAGTAAGCCCTTCAAGGAAGCAGAAAAGGAAGGGCCCAAGATGGCGGTGGGCAGGTCAGAGGTAATGGGAGTGGGCGTGGCTTGTCCCTTAAAGGGACAGGAAAGCACAACATTCCCAGGTCTTCCTTATAATAAAAAGCAGGAGACCAGGCAGCACAGCCAAAAGAAACTGGGGCGGCGAACTCTCAAGACTGCTTCCGGCTGCTTCCCCCCTTCTCTGTCTCTTTCCTATCTCTCTTTCCCCTCTTCTCTCTTTCCCCTCTTCTCTCTCTCTCTCTCTCTCTCCCCACCCCACCCTTCACCCTTCCTCCTCCATAACCCCCTGAATAAACATTCAACCTCACCCTGCATGTCAAGTCTATCCATGTTTCTGTCTTCTGCCCGCCAGCCATGTGTCTCCCTGCCTGGGACCAGCCATTGCTCAGGGACCAGCAGCCATCTCTGCCTGGGGCCCACTGCCTGCTGCCACATGGCCAGCGACCACTGCTCTGGGACCAGCAGCTGTCTCTGCCTGGGACTGGCTGCTCCCAGGGCCCACTGTATGCTGCCACATGGCCCTCCACCACTGCTCTGGAACCAGCAGCTGTCCCTGCCTGGGACTGGCTGCTCCCAGGGCCCGCTGTCTGCCGCCACATTGCCCGCTGCCACTGCTCTGGGACCAGCAGCTGTCCCTGCCTGGGACTGGCTGCTCCCAGGGCCCGCTGTCTGCCGCCACATGGCCCGCTGCCACCGCTCAGGCCACCGCTCTGGGACCTGCAGCCATTTCTGCCTGGGACTGGCTGCTGCCAGAGCCTGCTGCCTGCCACTACATGGCCTGAAGCCACCATTTGGGACCTACAGCATTTCTGCTGCCTACTGCCGCGGGGATCTTGGAGCATTTTTAAAAAGGAACCACACAGGTGATCAGTTCCCTCCTATGAGTCCAGCACTCAGGATGCTATGGTTGGGTGGTGAAATAGAGACTATGGGTTACAAAAAGTCCATCTGAAATACCAATACAGAAAGAAAGGATTGTTAGGTGAGACCTTGGAGGTAGGGTAGATTAGTGCTTTATTTGTTGAGACAGGGTTTCATATCGCCCAAGCTGTCCTCACACTGGCTTTGCAGGTTCACCTTGAGCTTACGTCATCCTGCTTCTACTTCACAGGTGCTAAAATTACATCTGCGGCCACCAAGGCCAGTGAGACAGCAGTGGTCATTGAACCCAGGACTTGCTACATGCTATTTAGCCACTCTGCATCTGAGGTATGTCTACATCTGTTAACTTCATTTTCCCGCTATCCAGAATTTCACTGTAACTCACCAAGGCCTGCAACTATCCTGCATTTTCCTCTTTGGAGCAGAGTGGAGAGCACAAAACTCAGCCTGTGGGCTTTTTCTCCTGGGGGACCCACTATGTTAGATTCCTGTGCAAATCGATCATCACACTTTTGCCAACACCCTGATGGGTTCTTTCTCTATGTGCTTAGTAATCCAGGGGCAATTTCCTGAAGTTAAGCATGTGGCTTCTATGACTGTACCCTTCTCTCAAGGCTCACACTGTAACCAGCCTGTACGTTCTTCCTTAATATGCTTTCTAACACTGACTTGAGGAAGGTGACCTTTCCTCATTTATGTTCATCTTAAAGTCATTTCTCATGAATATTTAAGTCTTCATATTGATGGACTTTGAGAAAGAATGAGTCATACCTCTGCAATCTTTTGAAATATTAGGTTAGTTCTCAACATGGGAAAGGTTATGAGTCTTTCAGTCAAGCCAAGGAAACACCAGGTTTAGAAGGGGAGGTGCTGATTGGTTTCCTCTGTCTTCCCAGAGAGGCTCCTAGAAAGGTCAGCTGGTCTTCTGGTCAGTACTGGAAAGCTACTTAGCAGGGTGGCAAAAGCAGTTAGCCATGACATCAGCGGTCGCATCTCTGGACATTCCATTGTATCCTGGAGATCTCTTGGAATCCCATGATGTCACCTTGTTGTAGCAACACCAACTGCCATTAGGACATTCCTCAGTCCCTAGAGGTAGAGCATCAGTCATGTTCTCAAGACTGAGGCGTCGCGTATTTGGGAGACAGAATGGAGAGGGTCCAGAGACCAGAGAGAGGCAGAAGAAAGCTACCGTTCACTTCTGGAAAAGACCCAGTGAGTCATGGGCAGGAAATGGGGAGATTGCCAAAGGAGGTGCACTTGAGGTGGGCTACCCAGTAACGGAGCTGAGGAACTGGAGCCTCAGAGAATAAGATGGACATCCCTGATTATCATACTTCCCAAAAATCAAAGATTCCAGAATATTAGCTTGTCCATCTTGTGAGCGAGAGACTGAGAAAGGAAAGGCTGTTGTGCTGGGACCACCACTTAGCTCTTACGTTTACTGTGGTTTGGGGTGTTATGTTGGGACAGAAAAAGACCAGCAGGAGGCAGGGAAGGACGAATGTGTCCCCATCTTTTGTCAGACATCACTACACTACACCTGTAGTAGTTGCCTTTAGGTTCACTGTCTGTCTAACACTGTTCCCATGGAGACAAATGTGCTCCTGGCCGAGACCTTTAAACCTCAGAGTGTTCAGCAGTCTGCTCAGGAGAATTCCTCTGACCTCCTTTCCCTGACAGTGACCCCCTTAGGGTTCTGAATCAGCAGTTGAGGATGGCATTTAGATCACAGGGTGACCAATCTTCTGTCAGAGTTATGGAACCAGAGCAGAGAATGGCTACTGAGTGTCAGTTCAATGATCTGGGCTGTCAATGGGTGACTGGGTGAGTCTCTTGACCATGATGGAGCCCTGCCTGACTTTCCAATCCACAGCATGGGCCATGAGTAACCAGCAATGAGACCTGGCCTCCTCATAACATCTGACTGCTTGTCCACTCTGCCATTTTTCTCCTGGCTTCTAAATCACAGCAGGCTTCAGGTCTCTGGACCATGCTGCATCCTGTTCTTCTGTGAATATTCCTGAAGAGGTGGTCTCTGTAGTCACCTGAAGAATTATAGGGAGGCTGAAATAAGCTGTGGATGCCTACAGAGCCACATCTCTAGAGTGACGGGAGATTTGAGAACCACACATGGGCCTGTCAACCTGGCCTAGAATATTTTGGTTGTCACTGGGTTTCAGACACAATTTTCTGTTTGGGACTCAGGATGGTCTGTCATTCTCCTATGCCTTTTGACTATGCAGTTTCACCTGTTTTATACCTATACACAGAAACCACTACAGAGCCAGCATCCCATCCAATGCTCCTGAGCAAGAAGCAGATAAAGAAGGAAGAGGAGAGGCTGACCACAGAGCTGCAACTGAAGACCAGGGAAAGAAATGACCTGAAAGACCGGCTGATGATCCTCACTGATGGAGCCGTGGACAATAGGTATCCATTGTTTCAAACTTCATGGGGCTGTAGGCAATGTCAACCTCACCTTCAGCCTTTGAACTCTCGATTTGTAGGAGGCTGTGCCAAACCTCATATCCTAAATTCTCCTCAGGGGACAGGCAGACCTTGAGTGACAGTGGCCATGAGATGTGGCCTCTACCTTTTCTGTTCTCTCCTAATGAAAACCAGGGCTTCTGGTCTCAGGCACAAAAATCAGGGATTGAGGCAGGTAATGTGTAGTTCCTAGCATGCATTTGAAAAGGAGCTGACAGGCGGTGGCTTGCATGAGGTACTACTACCTGCTGTTATTGTGTGTGGAGGCTCTACTTTCCTAGCATGTGATTGTGTGCTAGAAGCCATGGTATCAGCTGGAGGGGCCTGGTTTGCCTGGAACATCTCAGTGTTTACCTGGAAGAGCTGGGTCTCATCACAGGTACTCTAGTTTTGTGCAGAATTCCATTAGACAATAGAGCTCTCTCTCTCTCTCTCTCTCTCTCTCTCTCTCTCTCTCTTTCTCTCTCTCTCTCTCTCTATATATGTGTGTGTGTATTTATATATGATGCTTTTATTTTCTCTCTCTCTGTATGTGTGTATATATATATATATATATATATATATATATATATACATATACATATATACTGAGAAAGGAAAGGCTGTTGTGCTGGGACAACATATATATATGATGCTTTCTTTCTCTCTCTCTCTCTCTAGCTCTCTTTATTCTCTCTTTCTCTTACTCTCTTGTGGATATGTGTGAACACACACATTTGGAGATTTGTGTGTTCCTGATTTCTGGGAGTCAGTGATCTGCCGTGGTTTCTCATGATATCCTTCTCCCACTTTCCAGAAGTTTCCAGTGCTGAGCTCTGGAAGCCCCACTTACAGCAGGACTGCTTGTGTCCTAGATGCTCACCTTGGTGGCACCTAGGAATCCCTAGGGGAGTTTATATCACTTCCTTCTCTTAAGACTCCAAACCATAATGATGTGCTCTAACTGTTCAGTGAATGTCAACCAGGACCCAAAATCAGTGTTCTGAAACAGGAGAGATGTCATTGCAATGTCTGGTGAACGGAGACATGTGACAGAGCCTCCTGGTAGCATAGAGAACCTGACTTACCATCTAGTCGTATTGAGTGAGCTCATGCAGTCAGTGCAGCTTCCATCTCAAGTTTAGCCTCAGCTGTGCTGGGATCAGAATAACAAGTTTAAAAGCACCAGGAGGTCCCACTACATAGGCACCAGAATCTTGCATCTGCTGTGCTATGGTAGATCAGGATACAACTTCAGTTCCTGTGATCATTGAAGCCTATGTTCATGGGGTCTTTTCTCCCATTTTCTAGTCCCTACAAGAACCACAAGCCAAATGCTTTGTATGAGAAGGTAAAGATGGATCACAAAGAGATCATGATGGAGCTAAACCATTTTGTGAGTGAAAACACCGAGACCTTGGATAATTTCAAGTTGCTGAGCAAGGAGACAGTCTTCTATCGGTAAGTGTCCATCTGGACATGGATAACAAAACTTGTGGAATGGCCATCTCTGACTTCCTTTTTCTCTGGATGGAGTGACTTCATCTCTGGTTCGAGCTTTTTTGTTTCTATGTAAGCAACTCTTAAACTTGTGTCTCTTGGATTCAGTTTTGCTAAGTGTGAAAGAGACTGTTAGCCCCTGCCACCTTGTCCTAGGGCCTCAAGAGCCTGTAGATAGAAAAGGTATTTACAGTCTCATGGGAATGTCAGGCAGCCTTGAACTTCTGGAGCTCAGGCCCATTCTTTACAGGTCTGGGGCTGTTGAATCTGTAGATAGATTGTACTCACCTTGAGTAACTTGTCCTCCCTTTGATTATGTTTGCCCACTACATGCTGATGTTTCCCCATTACCACAGATAGTTAGGCCAGCTGGGGAACTACTCCTTCTACTGAAGGGACATGGATCCTTTTAGGTGTTGGAGTTTTCAATAGTAGTTTGATAATTTCTGGCATTACCTGTTCTCTCATTTGGGTTCTGAAGTGTAGGTGTCATGACTATATCAGACTCTTAGCTACCTAATCTAGGAAACATGAGGTCTTTTGGGGTGCTGTTTCCCAGAAATCAGGGGTAGCAGGAGGAGTCCTGCAGGGCCTTACTATGCAGAGTTTGTCTGCAGGGATCGGCACAGCCGACTACTGATGGAAAGGACTCAGCTAAAGAAGAAGGTGGATGAGCTGAGGCAGGAGGCAAGGAAACTGCAGAATAATTGGACTGTGCTGAAGTACCACTTGGAGGATTTGAAATTGATCCTTAATGACCAAGACAAAGAGATCAGTTACCTCAAAATCCAGCAACAACAGGTAGGGGCCGGCAACAAGTCAGGCTAAGCTCTGGTACTATTTGCCCATTTGACTACCTCTCTACCCATCCAACCACCAGTGTTTAACCCATCCACTTACTCACCCATACTCCCTGCCAGCCACGGACCTCATATATTCCAGACATTCCCTTCAGTGTCCATGCACAAGGACTTCTGGGAAGCTTTTGTCTTATGGAGATCTGAAATTCGGGCAAGCCTTCCTTTCTGCTCTGCTCGAAGCTGCAATTCAGAGAAGGAAATGGGTCAATAACATATCACACATGTACTTGTATTTATGATGGGTAACCTTCTAGGCACAGAGCTTAGAGTAAGTGAGTTCTTGGTCCTGCTGCTTTTTCGTTTGGCAGGGATCATGTCCCATCGCAGGTGGGAAGCAGTTTATAAGGTGGAGATCCCTGTGCTAGGGCCAACAGAGTGCTTCTCATACTCATGGATTTGCGTGGCCTGTTGGCTTCCCTTTTCTGCCTGCATCCCAATGTGTTCTCTTTGCTTCCCTGAATTCTTGGTTCACAGTGACAGAAGCTTGAATAGCAGCTTGTCAGCCCTGTTTTCTGAGAGTTGTGCTGGACTGTTCTCCCTTCCAGACTAAAATGTGTGGTTGACTGGATGATCATCTCGGGGCTTTTGACAAGCTGGTGATGAAAGGTGGGAGATTTGGTCCTATGGCAGAAGAATTTCTGTAATCACATCAATATAGTCTAAGAAAATCACTTTTCTCACAATAATTTTAGTTCCCAAGGAATTATGGCTGAGTTGTGAGACTTTTCTGAAAGAACTGGTGTGGTTATTCTAAACTCAACTGTACATTGACATGATGTTTATTTCTGCGACCTCCTTTTTTCCATATTTCTCTTTAACACACACTCCTTGTGGGTTTGAGTGTGAGTGCACGCATGTGTTTTTTCATGTGTGTGAGCGCACACATGTGTGTGTAGTAGTGTAAGGATGTGGGTGTTGGGGTGCATCAAACATGTGCAGTTTCCAGTTCAGACCACTGTGTTGCTATCAGTCTGTACCAGAATCCTGGGGTTCTTACTTCCCCAGATGCTTTTGTTTAACCTGCCTAGCTGACCAGCAAGTTCTTGGGATCCTTTCTCTGTGCTTAGATATGTATGACTGTCTCTAACCCTCAACAAAGAACACAATTTTCTCTTAAACAGGAGCTGAAGAGATTGGAAGAAAGCTCTCAGTTCCTGCAGAAGCAGAGGGAAATGGTCATGCAGGAAAAGCACTTGGTCCAAAAGCTGCAGCATCACTTTCAGGTCTCTCAGATGAGGTAGGAGCCAGACTGGGAGAGGAGGTAGAGCCAAGGGGGGCCCATGGACTTGGGGACAATATCAATTCTGTCCATCTCTGAGGCTACAAGCTAGAGCAGGGAACAGAAGACCTCAGAGAACTGAGCTGGTCCAGTAACAAGAAATTCCGTCCAGCATATATTGTGTTTGATATTCAGTGTGTCTGTAGAATTTATTCTCTATACCTTCCTTGTGAAAACAGAGTTCTCCCAAAGCTTTCCCTGAACTCACAGAGAGCTGCCTGTTATGGCCTTCCAAGATATTGGGTTTATAGGTGTGCATCAAGGGGCATGGTAAAATTCGCGTTTTTATTTAGAAAAATCCAATGAAGATTAGAGATTTCCATCTTTAACACTGCTCTGTGTAACATTTGCCAACTTCCTGTGAAAAGTGCTCTCTGGATAGAATTGGTTAAGGACTTCCCAGGATGAACCCAGGCAGATGACTCGGCTGTAGGGAAGATCCTAACCTTCTCGGGTGTGTTCTGTAACCGACTCCCAAAGCCAGGATGCAGATTCCCAGCTCTAGTCCCTAGGAAAGCACCAGTTTTTATTTAGTCCCTGAGGACCGACAGGGACAACGTTCTCAGGCACACATCTCAGGAAATGCTGCTCTAGCACGACAGGCTCTATCTGCATGTTGTTCATGTTCAAGGTTCCTTCTGGGCATGAGGACTGAGCTAGCCACACGCCCTTGTGCAGGGACCTGAGCTGCAGGCAGTTTAAGGCTATCTATAAAATGATGAATAGCTCATGTACAACTCATGCATTTCTCACGTGCTGTTGACTATAGTGTCAATATGCTGTTGCTGTTTACAAAATGATATCCCTGGATTATAGGAGAACACCCTTTTCTGTCTAGTAGAATGCACACTAACAGTGTTTATTTGAAATTATGACTTCAGTTTAATACTGAGCAAAGTTTTCGGCCCATCTACTCTGGGATCTTATTCCTTGTGAGTAACAACAAAGATATCAGTCACAAGAATAAATTCACTGTCCAGCAGAGCTGAGGTGACTTGAGGAAGCATATTCAGCTAATGTGGCAGGTCTGTTTTTTTAAACTGCTTTTCTCTTCCAGGTCTGAAACTCCGCAGACTCATCTGGAACAGGCCACTGCCCAGGACAAGAGCCACCAGCAGAAGGATCTCCAGGAAGAACTAGGTGCTGAGTCCCATCCCCAGCAATACTGAATTCTAAGGACATATATTCTTCTTCAGTTTTGGTTACCCTTGAGTCATAGGTTCTGTTTGCCTAGCCAGTGACCCAGCATGGCTGCTTCTGGGCCTAGATTATTATTTTTTTTCTTTTTTTGATCATACCACTTGAGAGACCTGAGGAAGCCAAAGTAAGCCACAAACACCTTCTACACATGTTTGTCACATTAGGATCAAGGCCAACAGACTAAAAGACACCCCTTGTAGCTGGGAACTCAGCGGTGAAGGAAATTCCAGCTGATCTCCAGGTGATCACACCTAATCTGATTCATGTGTCCGCTGACTCAGTTCTCGAGAAGAGAAGAACGCATCAAAAATATACTTGAGATACAGAAATCCTGAGACAAAGATTACTCAGAAGCCTACATTTACCAGCAAGTGGACTCCACCTTGGGATAACATGACATATAAGCTCCTATGTGGAATGGATCCAGGAATCTTGAAAAAGCCATTAAAATTGTGACTATCTTCCTAGCGTTTCTCCAAGGCAAGCACTTGCCTGTAGTAGGTGTAGTAGGTTCTATCAATATTTAGTGATAAATGCTAATTATTATTAGCTTTATTTTGTTTGAGTTTTGTTTTAAATGTTTGTTTATGGTTCATTTGGTTTTGGTTTTGCTATTTTGATGTTATTTATTCTTGTTATTAGTTCCATAATTTTCAAAGTTTATCCATTGTTTATATTCACTATTGTTTCAAATATATTGTTTGTTAATAAAAAATTAATTTCCAACTTTTCACACTTAATTTCAGTTTCTTTCATCAAGTGTGGTGTCACACTGCTTTAAGCCCCAAATTTCCAGGTACAGGTGGAAGCCATGGGTCAATGCCCAGTGGATGTCAACTCCTTGCTTTTATGCAGTTGGGCCACAGCTGCCTTAGTACAGCTCCTGATCTCAGCACTGTTGGTGACAGAGATCACGTGGGATCCTGTGTGCATGGTGCCTGTTCTCCTGGAGGCCCCCAGTAGCTTCACCCTTCAGTGTTGTGTGCCAGGAAAAACAAAGGAAACAGTAACAGATAATAAGATCCCGAATGGAGACTTGTCTGGCATCTGCCCCCTATGTCCTGGGACAGATGTCCCTGGAGAGCTAGGGTTCGGGCTTCTCTGTTCTCTTCCCTTTAGATTGCTCGGGGAACATTCACCATGCAGTGGAAAATGGCAGGCTGGAATATGTCCCCATGGTTCCCCAGTGACTCCCTGGTGACACCAAGCAGAGGTTAGATGTGATGCAACCTCTGAGCTCACTTCAGGGTATCTGTGACAGAAACAACATTGAGGTCCTATGGAAAGCCTTGACCAGTCTGGCTTCCATTTCATGCTCTTAAGCCAACCCTACAGAGGACACTTGTCCTGCTAGTCTGTGGTCTCTGAGGAGCAGAAGTGTCTGTGTCTTAAACATACCCTCTGGCATGGGAGGTGTCTGTGTCTCAGAGCAATGAAGCCTGAAATCACTAGAGAAAATCACCCCATTTATCATGTGTCAGATGCCTGAGGGTACCTGATGAGGATGTCTCTGTCTTTGGGTAGAGAGGGGAACATCTTTGGTTTGGTTTGGGTTTCAGACGGGTACTCATGTTATTCCACATTGACCTTTAAGTTACTATTTCTGGGGTTCTCTACCTGGGTTCACACATAAGCCCCTTAAAGTTATATCTATTTACACTACAATTTATTACAGTAGCAAAATTTCAGTTACGATGTAACAATAAAATATTTCAGGATGGGGCAGCACAGCTGAGGAAGTATATCAATGGTCACATCACTGGGAAGGCTGAAAACCACTGAACTGCATGGTTAAGGCTCCCACCTCTACCTCCTGAGTGCTGGGAATTTACCTGGTACATGCAGTGGGTGGATTTAACCCAGCGTTTGTGCATAATAGAAAAGTGTCCTACCACCTGAGCAATGGTCCTCACCACTTCACAGCCATTTCTGGAGGCAGGCCAGTGTCTTCAGGCAGGGGGATAGTCTAGGAGGCACGCCTTTGACACCGGGGGCCACAGACTTCCCCAGCTAATGACAACAACAGAAACACAGCAGAGCTCAGGCACTACCAAGCCTGATCTGGATGCTGAAGAAGGCCCTTGTGGTGGCAGAAATTTCAAGAGTAGAGCTGGAGCTGTGGTCATGGCTGTGGAAGATCTCTATGTCTTTATTTGGGAGCTGGTTGTCAGCCCAAAGAAAATTCCAGCAACCATCCCCTCTGGATCTGATCCAATAGCAGAATAAGACGCCAGGGCGAGGGAGCAAGGACTGATCTCTCAGCTCAGACAGCTCAGTCTGCAGTGCATTTGTTGTGCAAACATGAAGACCTGAGTTTGATATGCAGCACCCATGAAATGGAAGGCCATGGCCAGGACTGCCTCAGCCATTAAGAGCATGGACTCTTTTTGCAGAAGATTTGAGTTCAAATCCCAACACCCAGGTGTGGTGACTTTGAACCGCCTGTATGTCTACCATTACCAACCAAAGCTCCATTTCTAGGATTTGTGCGCGCGCACACACACACACACACACACACACACACACACACACACACACACACTAAGAATCAGCCCGAGAACAGGGACCATCAAATAAGGGGGCAGAAAGAAAGAGTCTCATGAAGAGGACCATGTGATGGAGGACACAGGCTTATTAGACAGGATGAGCTGAAGCTATGACTTGGCATTGATTGTCTTAATTTTCATTACTCTTCTTGAAACCAGTCTTAACACCCTCCCCTGCTCGTTCTTCTCTCTCTCTCTGTCTCTCTCTCTCTCTCTCTCTCTCTCTCTCTCTCTCTTTCTCTCTCTCTCTCTCTCTTTCTCTGTCTCTCTCTCTCTTTCTCCCTCCCTCTCTTCCCCACTCTCTCTCCTTTCCTTCCTCTCTCTCTCTCTCTTAAATTTTTTTTTTTGAGAATAAAACTGTGAACTTACGAAACAACCTGAAAGAAGAAGGATGACTGGATGGCAGGGAAATTTAATGTGGTCAGGGAGAGGAGGGATAGTCAGGCAATGCTCTTCAATGACATTTGACCTCGAACTTTCTGGAGAAGCAATAAACTTGACTAGTATGTAAGTTGAGCTGGGCACAGAGGCCCATTTTGCACATAAAATATGAATACAACAAAATAAAAACCCCATGATTTCAAAAGCCTGGAGAAGATGTCCTGATGGAGTCACCAGTGGTTCCCACAGTGGGGCTGTATGGCTAGGAGACAGTAGGTGGGTACGCAGAAAAGCAACAGCAAGAGTCGATTTCCATGGAGATAGGCTATATTCTTGTCAATGATGAAGAGCCACAGAAGCTATAAAATGTGGTCAAAATGCAGAAAAATCTCATCTTCCACACGCTTCACCTATAAAACGTTTCCTATATCCCCTGCCCACCAACCTATATTCCATCATAGAGCAGACTGAATGATACAGGTATGGATTATTTAGGGTTTGTTCCCAGCATGCTCTGGACACACTCCATGTGGGGGGAGACCCTGTATCTGACACCACCAAAACACACTCGGTCAATATTTTGCAATAACTCAAAGGCCAAAGGGTGAGATTTTTTCTGTTTTGACCACATTTTATGCACACTGACTGTTCATCAATGTGGGGACCTTGGCTTGACATATATTTGGAAATGAGAGCCCTTCCAGCTGGGTCAAGGATGAAGATTGTTGTCATGGCAATATAGGGCTGCTGCGCACCCTACGTCAGTCTTGGGAACCACGTAAGATGACAGAAAATCCATCCATGTTCCTGGATCACTGGAGAAGAGTTGCTGGGTGATCTTCCAGGTGAGATTCCCAGCGATGTTGAAGGTATGCCTGTGATGTGAGCAAGAATCTTTTTAACAAACCCAATACCTTTGGTCCAATTTCTACCGAGCCCTTACAGTGTAGATAGTAATCGCTGTCTGCTACAGGCATCATTGATACTTCCTCTGGGTCTGCCACTCATCTTTAAACTCTCCACAGCTGTCTTTTGTTCCACAGACATTCAGAATTTGTACTCTTAAATCTGTCCGTCTGAGGCTTTGTTATACAATAAGAAAGAACTCCTCCAACCCAAGATTACAAAGCAACATACTCTAATATTTCTCTCTCATTCTTCCCTTTTGCTTCTAAGTGGATCATTAATTGTCACAATATTTGAACTTCCTATTCTTGCTGGTGGTGTAAAAGGCTCGTTTCTGTTGTGTTTACTATGCACTCTCTAATCTGTTTTCTGAGACAGCTTTACTTTCCTCTGGGTCACATTTAGGGGGGTGTCTCTGGAATTTTGTAGTTTGTGCTAATAATATAACTATCCTTATATTATGTTTTTAATCCTCAGATTTTGACTGTTTTTTCTATTTATTCTTTCAGATTAGTTATAGAATAAACTATGTTTTCACCAAACATAGAAGTTTTGTTTACTAATTTACACTAATGAGCTAATTTGAGAAATATCGCCTTTACGACACTGAGCCTTCCTTAGAGAAACATAGTGTATTTCTCTCATTTATTCTTCTTTTGCTTACATAAAAAAGACTTGACTTTTCTTTACATTTGCTATCTTAGTTAGCTTCAGGTTGTTGAATAAAATACCCAAGGCTGAATAATTTATAAGAAGCGGTTTGGTTTGGCCGCAAATTTTGGAGGTTAAAAGCCTAAGTCTGGGTGACCTCCATCTGCTTGGCTCCCCTACAGAATCAGCCTCATCAGTATCAGGAGTCCTTGAGATGGAGATCACATGGTGATGAGGAATCAGGAGAGTCAATGGAGAGAGCTGGACCAACAATAGATCAGCCTGCTCTCCAGTTGAGCAATGCAGTCCCTGTAACCTGCCCTGAGGCATCACTTAGAACACCATTAAGCTGAATTTTGGTTGTGAGGCACAACAGTACTGGCCTTGACATCTCCCATCAGTCATTATTTCCAGGTGTGTTAAAGATCTTGCTTTGGTCTGAATTCCCCCTCTTGGCTGCTATGGTAGTGTGCATCTAGAATATACTCAGAAGGCCTCTGTGGTAAAGGTTTGGACTCCAGCCCATGGTGCTTTGGGGAACAGAGGGGACCTATAAGAAATGGAGACTGGAGGGAGGATTTCACATAGGCTTGCCACCTTTGAGTGAGACACTGAGAGCCCAGTCTGTCCTCTCTCATATGTGTACAAGTGAAGGGCTTGTCATGTGCTGCCACCACAAGGGGCTATCTCACCACAGGCCCAAAACAGTGAACACAACCAATCAGAACTAAAGCCTTTAAAATGGAAACTAAAGTAAATCCCTTCTCTTTGTCCTTGACTATCTCTGGAACTTGTTAGAGTAAAAAACACTTACACCCTTACCCAAGCAGTGGTGATTAACATATCCGAGGGGTCTGCATATTTCCTTGTGCCCAGAGCTTCATAATAAAAATAGTTAAAAAAAACCATAGCCTGCTTGGGCGCTGGGTCCTAACCCAAAGCGGAGTGTAAAGGGGAGCTCGGGGGCTTCTTTGTCCCCATAGCCCACCTGCAGCAAGCAGGGTAGGCCCTTTGTCTGCAAGCAAACCAAGCAGCACGGAGTTGCGATCAGGGCACCTAGTGAAACATCATTGTGGTGAGTGAGTGCTGAGGCACCCGGGAACAGCCCGCCTACACTTCCTGATCAACCTACAGGGCTACACTGCCCGGTACCTCCTCTCTCTTCCTATCCCATCCAGCTTACATCCAGATCCCCCCAGCCCCTGTCTCCCTCCCCCCCTCCCTTCCTTGGTGACAGAGCGCCTCTCTGCTCTGCCTGCTTGGGCGCTGGGTCCTAACCCAAAGCGTAGGGCAAAGGGGAGCTCGGGGGCTTCTTTGTCCCCATAGCCCACCTGCAGCAAGCAGGGTGGGCCCTTTGTCTGCGAGCGAACCAAGCAGCAAGGAGTTTCGATCAGGACACCTAGTGAAACATCATTGTGGTGAGTGAGTGCTGCGGCACCCGGGAACAGCCCGCCTACACTTCCTGATCAACCTATGGGACAATACGGTACCTCCTCTCTCTTCCTATCCCATCCAGCTTACATCCAGATACCCCTACCCCCTGTCTCCCTCCATCCCTCCCTTCTTGGGGCAGAGCGCCTCCTGGCTCAGCCTCCCTGGGCTCTGGGACTGAACCCGAAGGTGAGTGCAAAGGGGAAGGTGGTAGCTCCTTTGTCTCCATAACCTGCCTGCAGCAAGCAGGGTGGGCCCTTTGTTTGCAAGCTAACCAAGCAGCAAGGAGATCTGAACTGGACTCCAGGAGAAACATCACGGGGGAGTGACATCACTGGGAAGGTACATCAGTTGGCAAGAAGACCTGATCCTGTAAAAGAAGATCCATAGGAGAATATTGGGAGGAAGAGATGGGGAGACGCCGATGCAAGAATTCACCCAACAATCTGAAAAACAACACGAAACCACCAGAAGCCAGCGACCTCACAACAGGAGGACATGAGCACCTTAATCAAGAAGAAGGAGAAAAAACTGACTTCATCACAGGGATTGACACCCTTAAACAGCATACAAAAAACGCCCTTATAGAAATGGATGAGAAGTATAACAGAAAGTTCGAGGAATTGAGTAAATCAGTGAATGATACCCTAGGAAAGCAAGGAAAAACAATCAAGCAGATAATGGACACAGTTCATGATTTGAAAAATGAAATGGAGGCAAAGAAGAAAACACAAACAGAGGGCCGGCTGGACATGGAAAATCTAGGTAAACGAATAGAGACTACAGAAACAAGCATAACCAGCAGAATACAAGAGATAGAAGAAAGAATCTCAGAGTCTGAGGATAACATAGAGAAAGTAAACGCACTGATCAAAGAAAACAGCAAGTCCAACAAACTCTCATCACAAAACATTCAGGAAATATGGGACACAATAAAAAGACCAAACCTAAGAATAATTGGAGTAGAAGAAGGAGAAGAAGTGCAGCTCAACGGTCCAGAAAATATACTTAACAAAATTATAGAAGAAAACTTTCCCAACCTGAAGAAGGATGTACCTATGAAGGTTCAAGAGGCATACAGAATCCCAAATAGGCTGGATCAAAAAAAAAACATCCCCTCGCCATATAATAATCAAAACACAAAATATACAGAATAAAGAAAGAATAGTAAGAGCCGCAAAGGAAAAAGGCCAACTTAATTATAAAGGTAAACCTATCAGACTTACACCTGAATTCTCTATGGAAACCATGAAAGCCAGAAGGTCCTGGATAGATGTACTGCAAAAGCTAAGAGACCATGGATGCAAGCCCAGACTACTATATCCAGCCAAGCTTTCGTTCACCATAAATGGAGAAAACAAAATTTTCCAGGATAAAAACAAATTTAAGCAATACGTAGCCACAAATCTAGCCTTACAGAAAATAATAGAAGGAAAATCACTAACCAAGGAGTCCAACAAAGACCTCAATAACTCAGACATCTAGAGACCCTTCACCAGTGCAACTCAAAGAAGGGAAACACACAAACCCTACTACTAAAAAAGTGACCGGAGTTAACAACCACTGGTCATTAATATCACTTAATGTCAATGGGCTCAACTCACCTATAAAAAGGCACAGGCTAAGAGACTGGATACGAAAACAGGATCCAACATTCTGCTGTCTACAAGAAACACACCTCAACCACAAAGACAGGCACCTACTCAGAGTAAAGGGCTGGGAAAAGGCTTATCAAGCAAATGGACCTAAGAAACAAGCAGGTGTGGCCATACTAATTTCTAACAAAGTTGACTTCAAACTTAAATCAATCAGAAGAGATGGAGAGGGACATTTTATACTCATAACAGGAACAATTCATCAGGAAGAAGTCTCAATCCTGAATATCTATGCCCCAATATAAAAGCACCCACATACGTAAAAGAAACATTGCTAAAATTCAAGGCAGCCATCAAACCGCACACACTAATAGTAGGAGACTTCAACGCTCCTCTCTCACCAATGGACAGGTCAATCAGACAGAAACCTAACAGAGAAATTAGAGAATTAATGGAGGTAATGAAGCAAATGGACTTAACAGACATCTATAGAATATTCCACCCAAAGAGGAAAGAATATACCTTTTTCTCTGCAGCTCATGGAACCTTCTCGAAAATTGACCACATACTCGGTAACAAAGCTAACTTACACAGCTACAAAAAAATATTACTAACCACCTGTGTCTTATCAGACCACCATGGATTAAAGTTAGAATTCAACAACAATGCTACCCCCAGAAAGCCTACAAACTCATGGAAACTGAACAGTCAACTACTGAACCATACCTGGATTAAGGAAGAAATAAAGAAAGAAATTAAAGTCTTCCTTGAATTCAATGAAAATAAAGAAACAACATACTCAAACTTATGGGACACTATGAAAGCAGTCCTAAGAGGAAAGTTCATAGCACTAAGTGCCCACTTAAAGAAAACAGAGATAGCACATATTGGAGACTTAACAGCCCACCTGAAAGCTCTAGAAAAAAAAGAAGCAGACTCACCTAGGAGGAGTAGAAGACTGGAAATAATCAAACTGAGGGCTGAAATCAACAAAATAGAAACACAGAAAACAATCCAAAGAATCAATGAAACAAAAAGCTGGTTCCTGGAGAAAATCAACAAGATTGACAAACC
Organism: Microtus pennsylvanicus; assembly: GCF_037038515.1. Taxonomy (NCBI): domain Eukaryota; kingdom Metazoa; phylum Chordata; class Mammalia; order Rodentia; family Cricetidae; genus Microtus; species Microtus pennsylvanicus. The sequence goes on along the minus strand of NC_134579.1, from coordinate 147,833,680 downwards.
CCTATCCAAACTAATCAAACGACAGAGAGAGAATTTGCAAATTAATAAGATCAGAAATGAAAAGAGGGACATAACCACAGACACAGAGGAAATTCAGAGAATCATTAGATCTTACTACAAAAGCCTATATGCCACAAAACTGGAAAATGTAAAGGAAATGGATACTTTTTTAGATAAATATCATATACCAAAGTTAAATCAGGACCAGGTGAACAGTCTAAATAGACCTGTGAGTCGCGAAAGTGAAGAATTAGAAGAGGTTATCAAAACCTCCCTACCAAAAAAAGCCCAGGACCAGATGTTTTCAATGCAGAATTCTACCAGAACTTCCAAGAAGAGCTAATACCTATACTCCTTAATGTATTTCACAATATAGAAACAGAAGAGGCACTGCCAAATTCCTTTTATGAAGCTAGAGTTACTCTGATAATAAAACCGCACAAAGACTCAACCAAGAAAGAGAATTACAGGCTGATCTCACTCATGAACATCAATGCAAAAATCCTCAACAAAATACTGGCAAACCGAACCCAAGAACACATTAGAAAAATTATCCATTATGATCAAGTAGGCTTCATCCCAGGGATGCAGGGCTGGTTCAACATACGAAAATCTATCAATGTAATCCATCATATAAATAAACTGAAGGAAAAAAACCATATGATCATCTCATTAGATGCTGAAAAAGCATTTGACAAAATTCAACATCCCTTTATGATAAAAGTATTGGAGAGATTAGGGACACAAGGGTCATACCTAAATATAATAAAAGCTATATACAGCAAGCCGACAGCTAACATCAAATTAAATGGAAAGAAACTCAAAGCCATCCCGTTAAACTCAGGAACACGACAATGCTGTCCACTCTCACCATACCTCTTCAATATAGTGCTTGAAGTTCTAGCCATAGCAATAAGACAACATAAGGGGATCAAGGGGGTTTGAATTGGAAAGGAAGAAGTGAAAGTTTCGTTATTTGCAGATGATATGATAGTGTACATAAGCGACCCCCAAAACTCCACCAATGAACTTTTACAGCTGATAAACACCTTTAGTAATGTGGCAGGATACAAGCTCAACTCCAAAAAATCAGTCGCCCTCTTATACACAAAGGATATGGAAGCAGAGAGGGAAATCAGAGAAGCTTCACCTTTCACGATAGCCACAAACAGCATAAAATATCTTGGGGTAACCCTAACCAAGGAAGTGAAAGATCTATTTGACAAGAACTTTAAGGCATTGAAGAAAGAAACTGAGGAGTATACCAGAAAATGGAAGGACCTCCCTTGCTCTTGGATTGGGAGGATCAACATAGTAAAAATGGCAATTCTACCAAAGGCAATTTATAGATTCAATGCAATCCCCATCAAGGTCCCATCAAAATTCCTTACAGATCTTGAGAGGACAATAATCAACTTTATATGGAAAAACAAAAAACCCAGGATAGCCAAAACAATCCTATACAATAAAGGATTGTCTGGACGCATTACCATCCCTGACTTCAAACTCGATTACAGAGCTGCAGTGATGAAAACATTGTGGTACTGGCATAAAAACAGAGAAGTCGACCAATGGAATCGTATAGAAGACCCGGATTTTAACCCACAAACCTATGAACACCTCATTTTTTTTTTGATCTGATTTTATTGATTTCTTCCACCTTCCATTATCTTCCCAGGGAATTTTTGGCCCGTTCCCGTGGATAAACCAGCCTTGGGCCACACAACTAGGCCCTCTGCCCTCCTCTTTAAGGGAGGAGGGAAGTGGGGCTGGAGGACTCTTCCACTCATCAAACCTTATGGCAAGGGAAACCCCAAAAACTGGACAAAAGGGTAAAGTTGCTCAACCCTGCTGGTTGAGACTGAGGCTCTCATCAATGGGAGAATCACCTGAACTTGGGGAGAAGGACTAGGAATAGAAAAGGGGGTGTAAAGGGTTAAAGGTCTGAACCGTGGGGGGTAGAGGATGCCCCCAGGGAGTTGTCAATCATTTTCCCACCCCACAGCAACCCCATGTCCCTGAACTGGCCCTCAAATGCGGAAACAACCGGTTTGTCCATCACCAAGGTCCTTCCCTCCGTCCCTTTCTTTTGGTCTCTGGGCAGTTGCCGCCTTGCTCCCCTGGGGTATAAAGACCCTGGTCGCCCGCTGAGCGGGCAGGGATGGGGCTGGTTATGCAGCCTTCTACAGTTAAGGCTTTTCCGGAAGCCATCCCTTGGTTCATTGGTCGAGATGAGGGACTATCACCCCGACCTCTCAGGTGCTTGAAGATCACTGTCATTTGCGGTTCTCGGCACACAGTCCATAAAATGCAAAAAGACAGACAAATCTGAGAATCAAGGCTCCCTCCTGGAGTCCTCAGACTGCCCGGGGCCCCAACCCTGAGAAGAGGTCTAAAGCTCAGGGTTCTTCCAAGTTGACCCACCAGGATTTGAGGCCCGGGGGCTCGGGGACAGCGGGTCCTCCCATCTGCCACCTCCACAGCGGGTGGGCAGGCGGAGGCTTTTCGTCTCCCTGGAGGCGAAGCGAGGAAGCCGGCCCTAAGTCTCCATCCTCTTCCACCACCAGGGCTGGTGGACAGGGAAAGCAGTCGAGGAGGCTAAAGGTGCTCGAGGTGGGGAGCGTCGGGACGGGCCGGCGGGGCTGCACTCCGCGCGGAGGCAGCGCTGGCCGCCGGCGTTTCTTGGCTGCTACCCGGGCTTTGGCTGCCGGCCGCTCGGGCCCTCGGCGCAAACTTGGAGTGTCCAGGGCGAAGCCCTTCGCATAACACCAAAGTTTCGAGCGGCGGATCAGGCGATTGAAATGTTCCTGGCGGAGATCACTGGGCGCGTCCGGCGCTGCGTCTGCCGTCGAAGGGCTGAGCGCGGGTGCCTCGGGCGCGGCCGGGGCAGGGTCTCCACCAGATGCAGCCGCCGAGGCCGGCACAGGCTGCTCCGGAGACGCAGGTTCCGGGGAGAGGCCCGCAGGTGGCGGAGGAAGCTGGGAGCTGGGCTCATGAGGCGGACTGCTAGCTGCATCAGGCTGGAACTCCAGACTCGGGGCTGGCCTGGGCGGGGACCAGGCGGAGCTGGTCGGAGAATCCCGAGGACGCCGGGGAGCAGGGCAGCAACCGGGAGGTGCGCAGGAACCAGAACCGACGTGCGGGAAGCCGCCTCCGCCCTCTTCCTCTTCTTCGCCGCCTGGGCACACCGCGATTCCTGCATCCTCGCGGGCCGCGGAGCTCACGTCGCTCGGTGGCCCGACCTGTCCCCCGAGGTGCTTCAGACTGTCCACAGCCCTGCCGCCGGTGCATGGCGAGGCCGGGGGGCCCAGCAGTACCGGGGTCCGCGGCGCCAGCTCTCCAGCCCCCAGGCCCAGGGCGGACGGCCGGGGTTTGGCAAGGGCGCAGAAGGCGAGGGCACGCAGGCACAGCGGGGAGAACTCCGGGGTCCCCCGACGCGGTTTCCGGGGCGTGGGCGAGCAGGGAGACCCCCGCGGGGACGCGGGCACTGTCAGGCGGGGAGGAGGACACAGAGTCTCCATGGAGCAGCCTTGGGGGTCGCCCACTGCGGGGGCCCTGATCCCAACGGCGGGATGCCCCGGCGGCCCGAAGAGCCCGCTGGCCAGGGGAACATCGCCCCCCGTCGACGGGAGGTCTGTGCTCACGGGCGCCCCGGGCCCGCCACCAGGGACCCGCGGCGGTGCTCCGGGTCCCTCCGCGGTCTCGTCACGCGGCCCTCGCGGCGGCCGGACTCCTGGGTCCCCCGCGCGTCCCCGGTGCAATCGGTCGCGCTTCCTGCCGCCGCGTTCCCGGCGCACCCCCCTCAACGCTGAGGCAGGGGCAAACAAAGCGGCCGCACTCACAGCCGGCGGGAAGGACCCCGGCCCGGCGCCCGGTGCCCGGGCCCAGCGGCGGGGAGGGCGCCTTCCGCCCTCTCGGCTTCTTTCTTTGAACACCTCATTTTTGATAAAGGAGCCAAAAGTATACAATGGAAGAAAGAAAGCATCTTCAACAAATGGTGCTGGCATAACTGGATGTCAACCTGTAGAAGAATGAAAATAGACCCATATCTATCACCATGCACAAAACTCATGTCCAAATGGATTAAAGACCTCACTATCAGTCAGAACACACTGAAACTGATAAAAGAGAAAGTGGGGAGTACCCTACATCAGATGGGCACAGGAGATCGCTTCCTATATGTAACCCCAACAGCTCAGACATTAAGGGCCACATTGAATAAATGGGACCCACTAAAACTGAGAAGCTTCTGTAAAGCAAAGGACACTGTCACCAAGACAAAAAGGCAACCTACTGACTGGGAGAAGATCTTCACCAACACCGCAACAGACAAAGGTCTGATCTCCAAAATATACAGAGAACTCAGGAAACTAGACTTTAAAATGCTAATTAATCAATTAAAAAATGGGGCACTGACCTGAACAGAGAATTCTCAGCAGAGGAAGTTCAAATGGCCAAAAGACACTTAAGGTCATGCTCAACCTCCTTAGCGATCAGGGAAATGCAAATCAAAACAACTTTGAGATATCATCTTACACCTGTCAGAATGGCTAAAATAAAAAACTCCAATGATAGCCTTTGCTGGAGAGGCTGTGGAGGAAGGGGTACCCTCATCTATTGCTGGTGGGAATGCAATCTTGTGCAACCACTTTGGAAATCAGTGTTTCGGTTTCTCAGGAAATTCGGGATCAACCTACCCCTGGATCCAGCAATACCACTCCTGGGAATATACCCAAGAGATGCCCTATCATATGACAAGAGCATTTGTTCAACTATGTTCATAGCAGTATTATTTGTAATAGCCAGAACCTGGAAACAACCTAGATGCCCTTCAATGGAAGAATGGATGAAGAAAGTGTGGAATATCTACACATTAGAGTACTATGCTGCGGTAAAAACACCGACTTCTCGAATTTTGCATGCAAATGGATGGAAATAGAAAACACTATCCTGAGTGAGGTAACCCAGACCCAAAAAGATGAATATGGGATGTACTTACTCACAATTGGTTTCTAGCCATAAATAAGGGACACAGAGCCTACAATTGGTGATCCTAAAGAAGCTAAGTAAGAAGGTGAACCAAAGGAAAAACATATAGTTATCCTCTTGGCTATGGGAAGTAGACAAAGTTGCCAGGGAGAAAATTGAGATCTTGGGGGTGGGGTGGGATGGGGGTAAGGGGAGATGGGGAGAGAAAAGGGAGAAGGGGAGGAAGGGGGAAACTTGGGGGAAAAGCAGGATTGGGATAAAGGAAGGTTGGATAGGGGAGCACGGAAGCACAATTCTTAGTTAAGGGAGCCACCTTAGGGTTGGCAAAAGACTTGAACCTAGAGTGGCTCCCAGGTGCCCAAGCCTAGGTCCCCAGTTAATTCCTTGGGCAGCTGGGGATAGGGAACCTGAAATGACCCTATCCTAGAGCAATACTGACGAATATCTTGCATATCATCATAGAACCTTCATATGGTGATGGATGGAGATAGAGACAGAGACCCACACTGGAGCACTGGACTGAGCTCCCAAGGTCCCAATGAGGAGCAGAAGGAGGGAGAACATGAGCAAAAAGTCGGGACCACGAGGGGTGCACCCACCCACTGAGACAGTGGAGCTGATCTATTGGGAGCTCACCAAGGCCAGCTGGACTGTGACTGAAAAAGCATGGGATAAAACTGGACTCTCTGAACATGGCGAACGATGAGAGCTGATAAGACGCCAAGGACAATGGCAAGGGGTTTTGATCCTACATAATGTGCTGGCTTTGTGGGAGCCTAGCCAGTTTGGATGTTCACCTTCCTAGACATGGACAGAGCGGGGAGGACCTAGGACTTAACACAGGGCAGGGAAATATTGGTACATATATGTGCATGAGCATACACTCTGTGCATGCACAAAAATACTGGCGCATGCATACACATTATCCTCCAATATATATTACATGCATAAAAACAGGAAAATAAAATCCAACACTTCAAAACTGACAGTTTTCTAATTGAACTTGATCCCCCAGAAGAGACTTATCCTTTTCTTCTCTGCCCAAAATAAAATTTCTTCTTAGAGGAAGAAATAAACAGCTCATTTTTTTTTTTTTGAATTGAAGAGAGAAAACTTGTCCTAGGGAAATTCCCAGGAATCCACAAGGATGACCAAAGTTAAGACTCCTAGCAACAGTGGAGAGGGTGAGTGAAGTAGATTCCACTGTAGTCAGATTGGTGACTCTCCTAACTACCATCATAGAGCCTTCATACAGTAATTGATAGAACCAGATGCAGAGATCCACCACCAAGCACCAGACCGAGCTCCGGGAATCCAGTCAAAGAGAGACAGAAGGGTTTATAGTATAAGCAAGAGAGGTGAGAAGGAAGTCTACAGACAGAGCTGAACCAAGGTTGTGAAAACTTGTGAACTCTAGACCTGCAGCTGTGGAGTCTCCATGTAACTGAACTAGGCCTTCTGCATGTGCGAGAAAGTTGTGTTGCTTGGCCTATCTCAGGAGCTCTTGGCAGAGGGACCAGAATCTATCCCTGATGCATGAACTTGCTTATTGGAGCCCATTCCCTATCGTGGAATGCCATGCTCAGCCTTAAGATGGGAGGAGGAATGAGCTTGGCCCTGCTTCAACTTAATATGCCAGGTTTTATTGATTCCCCATGGGAAACCCTATACTTTGGGAGGGGCAAGGGAGTGGGCTGAGGGGAGGCAACAAGGGGACAGAGGATTGGTTGGAATATAAAATGAAATTTAAAAAAGTGAAATAAAGAACATTCTTTAACGACTAATTTCAGTCCTTTTTACCATGTGGAAGGAAATATGCATATGGATTTCAAAGATCGTCTTGCAAAGATTACTGATATTTACCATTAGAAAAATAGGTATTTGGTAATATATATGAGACACCCTTTCCTTGGTAAGATCTGGCCATTCCTGAAACTAAATCTACTATCTGTGTAGACCAGACTAGCTCAAATTCAGAGATTTACCTTCCTATGCCTCCTATATGTTTTATTAAAGGCACGTGCCACCATACCCTGCTGTGATGAATATTTTGTAAATGACATTTGCTGTGTCATATGGTAAATATATTTCTCTATGTTTGAATATTTTCACATGATTTCTATAGTGGCTTCATCACTTACTATCCCACTGACAGTGAATGAAAGTTCCCCATCCTTATCAGCATGTGTTGTCAATTGTTTCTTTTGCTTTTTATCATACTGGCTGGTGGGAAAAGAATTCTCAAGCAGTTTTAAATTGAAATTTCATGAGTATAAGTGATATATAACACTTTTTTGAGATATATTTTTAGTTGTTTCTTTCTCAAAAGTTCTCTGTTCAGATCCCTACCTTTTTTTTGAGTATACCACTGGGAGTAATTGAAGATTCTCTACCGCCTTGAAGAGCATTTAAAATGTTAAGCAGCTTGGTTGCAGCTGCTCTAGATGCTGGCTCCACCTCTCTCCAATTTCAAAATGGTGGAAGTACTATTTCTGCTAGCTCTGGAGCCGCCACGAAGTCACCAGAGTCAGACACGCTGAATCTTTCCTAATAAGCCACGACCTCGTGGTAAACACACATTAAAAAAAAATATGTTAGATCAGAAGTGAGAGTAGGCCAAAAAGAGGCTAGATATAATGGGCCAGACAGTAATTTAATTAATTTCTGTGTGGTTATTTCAGCTATAAGCTAGCCGGGCAGTAGAATGGAACAAGGGGCCCGCGCTCCTCCTACCTCAGTCATGTAGATTAGATCTATATGTGTCTCTCTTAGGGTCTAGATTATCTGGGATTGTGATTCTTAGGCTGGTTTTCTTTGCTTTACATTTAAAAATGATTTATGAGTGAGTACATATTATGTTGTGTTGCTGAGTCTGGGATACCTTATTAAAATGATGTTTCCTGATCAATCCATTAGCCTGCAAATTTCAAGATGTTGTTACTTTTCTCTGCTACGCAGTACTCCATTTTCTAAATGTATCACATTTTCCTTATCCATTCTTCGATCGAGGGGCATTTAAGTTGTTTCCAGGTTCTGGCTATGACAAACAATGCTGCTATGAACATACATAAGCACATGTCCTTTGGGTGCGATTGAGCATCCTCTGGATATATACCCAAAAGTGGTATTACTGCATCTTCAAGAACGTTCTTTTCTAATTTTCTAAGAAAACACACACCGATATCCAAAGGGGCTGTACTAGCTTGCACTCCCACCAGCAATTAAGGAGTGTTCCCTTTACCCCACAATCTCTCCAGCATAAGCTGTCATCAGTATTTTTGATCTTGGCCATTCTCACAGGTTTTAGATAGAATTTCCGAGTTGTTTTGATTTGCGTTTATCTGATGACTAAGGATGTTGAGCATTTCCTTGTCTTTCAACAGTTTAGATTCCTCTGATAAGAGTTCTTTGTTTAGGTCTGTACCCCATTTTTTAAATTGGATTATTTGTTCTTTTGATGACCAATTTCTTGAGATATTTGTATATTTTGGAGATCAGACCTCTGTCTGATGTGGAGTTGGTGAAGATCTTTTCCCAGTCTGTAGGCTGTCCTTTTGTCTTGTTGAATGTGTCCTTTGCTTTACTAAACTTTTTATTTTCAGGAGTTCTCATTTATTAATTGTTTCTCTCAATGTCTATGCTAGTAAGGTCAATTATAGGAAGTGGTCTCCTGTGGCAGGCTTCAAGGATACTTCTGAATTTCTCTTCTATGATGTTCAGTGTGACTGGTTTTATATTGAGGTATTTGATCCAATTTGATTTGAGTTTTGTGCATAGTGGTAGATATGGATCAATTTTATTCTTCTACATGTTGATATCCAGTTATATCAGCATCATTTCTTCAATATTCTTTCTTTATTCCATTTGATTATTTTTTTGCTTCTTTGTAAAAAAAATCAGGTTTTTGAAGGTGAATGGTTTAACATCCAGGGCTTTGATTCAGTTTCATTGTACCTCCTTTCTGTTTTTATGCCAATGCCAGGCTGTTTTCAATAGTGAAGCTCAATAGTAGAGTTTTAAGTCTCTACTATATGGGATTGTGATGCCTCCAGAAGTTTTATATTGTACAGAATTGTTTTGGCTATCCTGAGTTTTTTGCTTTTCCTTATGAAGTTGAATACCATTATTCAAGGTCTGTGAAGGATTTTGGTGGGATTTTGATGGGCAATGCATGGAATCTGTAGATTGCTTTGGTAAGATTGCCATTTTACTATGTTAATTCTAGCTACCCAAGATCATGGGAGATCTTTCCACTTTCTGGTATCTTTCTCAATTTCTTTCTTCAAAGATTTAAAGTTCTTGTCATACAAGTCTTCCACTTGTTTGGTTAGAGTTACTGCAAGATATTTTATGTTATTTGTAGCTATTGAAAAGAGTGATGTTTCTCTGATCTCTTTCTCAGCCCATTTATCTCCTGTGTACAGGAGGGCTACTGATTTCAGTTAATCTTGTATTCTGATACATTACTGAAAATGTTTGTGAGTTGGAGAAGTTCCTTGGTAGAACTTTTGGGGTCGCTTATGTAAACTATTATATCATCAGCAGACAATGAGAGTTTTACTTTTCTTTTCTGACTTTTTTCCCCTTTATCTCCTTTTGGTGTCTTATTGCTGTAGCTAGGATCTCAATAACTATACTGAATAGATATGGAGGAAGTGGACAACTTTGTCTTATTTCTGATTTCAGTGGGATCGCTGGGATTTTCTCTCCATTTACTTTGATGTTGGCAATTGGCTTGCTGTATATTTCCTTTATCATATATAGGTATATTCCTTTGGTGACAGAGCTGATCAGATGGTTCACTCAGCATTGTGGATTGAGGAATCCCAGCACTCTGCCCAGACTAAAGAGAACAATGACATATTCTCCATGGGTCACTAGGCTTTCAAATGTATTCATTTGACTAGGAACAAAAAACTAAGAAACAAAACAAAGCAGATCTGTGTCCTGTCATAGCTTGATAAAGGGACAATCAGTTTAATCTCTATAATCCTCCAGTGTCCTGAACTGCAGGAGGACTCCCCACATACTTTCTTGTCCTATGGAGTTTATTATTGGGCATTCAAAATGAAGCCTTTGATGAATTTTCACTACAGTCATGTTAGTTGGTTTGACATCATATTACTGTGGCAGGATTCCCCAAGAAAACCACTTAAAGAGGCAGGAATAATTTCAATTTATAGCTTTGGGGATTGCTGTCCTTGATAAGATGGTTCCATGTCCCTCATCTTGTAAGAAGTAATTATATCACAGTGAAATTGAAGTGATCTGCTCACCAAAGACAGGAAGCAAAAGAGGGGAGGAAGGTAGGAAGAGAGAGAGAGAGAGAGAGAGAGAGAGAGAGAGAGAGAAGGAGAGAAGAAGAAGAAGAAGAAGAAGAAGAAGAAGAAGAAGAAGAAGAAGAAGAAGAAGAAGAAGAAGAAGAAGAAGAAGTTTCCAAGGGTCCAAGACCCAGCCACCAAACACATTCCCTCAAAGATATACTTCGTCTAGTTAGGCCACACCTTCTGAAGTTTCCAGAACTTCTCTGCAGGAGAAGTGCCTACTTGTTCATGTTGGCAAACCAGTTAGCTTAGCACAAAAATAACCACAAGAAACTCTATTAAGTAAAAGACTGCTTGGCCCATTAGCTCTATCTTCTTATTGTCAACCTCGTACATCTTAATTTAACCCATTTCTGTTAATCTGTATATCACCACATGGCAGTGGCTTACTGGCAAATGTTTGGCAAGTCTGACTCTGATGACTCCATGGCGTCTCACTGACTATGCCTTCTTTCTCTCAACATTCAGTTCTGTCTTCCCTGCCTACACAAGTTCTCCCCTATCACTCTGCCAAGGCAATTCTCTATTCATTATTCATAATCACAGCACACAGAGGGACCTCCAGCAGACAAAGCCTTTAGCTCATAAGTGGCTTAACAGATATAAACCATAATAGCTCGTTCTAAAATGTTACATAGTATTTTACATGCATTTACAATATTTCAAATCAACAAGTTCTCTCTGAAATCACAACAGAAATGAATGTCATGGAAGACATGTTCCTGGACACTAGTGCATGACCAGTGAGTGTCTAAAGATGTGCCTTAGTTGGGACAGTCCTTGCCTAGTGTGATGAGGTTCTGGGTTTGGGTCCCAGCACCATGTAAGTTGGGTATAGTGGTACACACCCAGAATGCCTGCACTAAGGATGTGGAGGGAGGAGGAACAGTAGCTCAAGGTTATCCTTAGTTGCAAATTGGAAGTCAGCCTGGACTACCTGATAACCTGTCTTTCAAAAAAAAAAAAATAGGGGACAAATCACAAACACAATTAAGGGGAAGGAGTATAACAAGTGCAGATGGGGAAAATGAGTCAAGGGAGAAAGATGGGAAGATGAATGTGCCTCTCCTTTAGACTTTAGTGTATTTTTCCAACATCATTGGCCTGTTCCTGGTGTGCTCTTCCTCAATGACAACGCCGTCTAAGGTAAGCAGATGCATCAGTGATGTCCATGAGCCCTGGGACATTCATATCTGTTTCTTTATTGATTTTTTGGGCTGTCCTTTTTGCCACAAACTTGTTTTCAATAATAGATGAACTGCTTAGAAAATTCACAATAGAAGAAATGGATGTGTTGTGGGGAAGGGTATGAGAGGTAATAAGTGCATTATGGACACAGGAAGACTTGGGGTGTACCTGGGCCACCACACAGCCACAGGTATGAGCTATACCATGGGTCAGGTAGGGCAGGACTCAACCAGGAAACACCCGGGGGACTCCAGCCCCAGGCCAGGATATAACAACATCTCTGGGCCATGCCATGTGTTTAACACTTTAGAAAGCATGAGTCTATTGAGGTCTCAATTTTCTATCTGGGTACAGTGAAAGGCTTGCTCTTACCTCTCTGACTAAAACGCAGGAAGACTGCAAAGGAGCTGACTTCCAGGGTGTTGTTCTTTTTTAAAAATGCTCCAAGATCCCCGCAGCAGAAACAGCAGAAATGCTGTAAGTCCCAAATGGTGGCGGCGTGCCATGTGGTGGCAGGCAGCAGGCCCTGGAGCAGCCAGTCCCAGGCAGAAATGGCTGCCGGTCCCAGAGCGGTGGCCCGAGCGGTGGTGGTGGCTGGTCATGTGGCAGCAGGCAGTGGGACCCAGGCAGAGTAGGCTTCTGGTCCTTGAGCAATGGCTGGTTCCAGGCAGGGAGACACGTGGCAGGAGGGCAGAAGACAGAAACATGGATAGACAAGACATGCAGGGTGAGGTTGAATGTTTATTCAGGGGGTTATGGAGGAGGAAGGGTGAAGGGGGCGCAGAGAGAGAGAGGGGGAGAGAGAGAGAGAGAGAGAGAGAGAGAGAGAGAGAAGAGGAGAAAGAGACAGAGAAGGGGGAAGCAGAGAAGTGGGGAGAGAGGCAGAAGCGAAACTGCCTCTCCGAGAGGAAGATGGAAAAAAAAGCGAGCTCACACCAGAAGCTGAAGATCAGCCTGCCTCAGCGGATGGGGGAGGGAGTGGGAGTGGCTTGTCTCTTAAAGGGACCAAAACCATAACATTCCCAGGTCTTCCTTATAATAAAAAGTAAGCCCTTCAAGGAAGCAGAAAAGGAAGGGCCCAAGATGGCGGTGGGCAGGTCAGAGGTAATGGGAGTGGGCGTGGCTTGTCCCTTAAAGGGACAGGAAAGCACAACATTCCCAGGTCTTCCTTATAATAAAAAGCAGGAGACCAGGCAGCACAGCCAAAAGAAACTGGGGCGGCGAACTCTCAAGACTGCTTCCGGCTGCTTCCCCCCTTCTCTGTCTCTTTCCTATCTCTCTTTCCCCTCTTCTCTCTTTCCCCTCTTCTCTCTCTCTCTCTCTCTCTCTCTCTCTCTCTCTCTCTCTCTCTCTCTCTCTCTCTTTCCCCCCCACCCTTCACCCTTCCTCCTCCATAACCCCCTGAATAAACATTCAACCTCACCCTGCATGTCAAGTCTATCCATGTTTCTGTCTTCTGCCTGTCAGCCATGTGTCTCCCTGCCTGGGACCAGCCATTGCTCAGGGACCAGCAGCCATCTCTGCCTGTGGCCCACTGCCTGCTGCCACATGGCCAGCCACCACTGCTCTGGGACCAGCAGCTGTCTCTGCCTGGGACTGGCTGCTCCCAGGGCCCACTGTATGCTGCCACATGGCCCTCCACCACTGCTCTGGGACCAGCAGCTGTCCCTGCCTGGGACTGGCTGCTCCCAGGGCCCGCTGTCTGCCGCCACATTGCCCGCTGCCACTGCTCTGGGACCAGCAGCTGTCCCTGCCTGGGACTGGCTGCTACCAGGGCCCGCTGTCTGCCGCCACATGGCCCGCTGCCACCACTCAGGCCACCGCTCTGGGACCTGCAGCCATTTCTGCCTGGGACTGGCTGCTGCCAGAGCCTGCTGCCTGCCACTACATGGCCTGAAGCCACCATTTGGGACCTACAGCATTTCTGCTGCCTACTGCCGCGGGGATCTTGGAGCATTTTTAAAAAAGAACCACACAGGTGATCAGTTCCCTCCTATGAGTCCAGCACTCAGGATGCTATGGTTGGGTGGTGAAATAGAGACTATGGGTTACAAAAAGTCCATCTGAAATACCAATACAGAAAGAAAGGATTGTTAGGTGAGACCTTGGAGGTAGGGTAGATTAGTGCTTTATTTGTTGAGACAGGGTTTCATATCGCCCAAGCTGTCCTCACACTGGCTTTGCAGGTTCACCTTGAGCTTATGTCATCCTGCTTCTACTTCACAGGTGCTAAAATTACATCTGCGGCCACCAAGGCCAGTGAGACAGCAGTGGTCATTGAACCCAGGACTTGCTACATGCTATTCAGCCACTCTGCATCTGAGGTATGTCTACATCTGTTAACTTCATTTTCCCACTATCCAGAATTTCACTGTAACTCACCAAGGCCTGCAACTATCCTGCATTTTCCTCTTTGGAGCAGAGTGGAGAGCACAAAACTCAGCCTGTGGGCTTTTTCTCCTGGGGGACCCACTATGTTAGATTCCTGTGCAAATCGATCATCACACTTTTGCCAACACCCTGATGGGTTCTTTCTCTATGTGCTTAGTAATCCAGGGGCAATTTCCTGAAGTTAAGCATGTGGCTTCTATGACTGTACCCTTCTCTCAAGGCTCACACTGTAACCAGCCTGTACGTTCTTCCTTAATATGCTTTCTAACACTGACTTGAGGAAGGTGACCTTTCCTCATTTATGTTCATATTAAAGTCGTTTCTCATGAATATTTAAGTCTTCATATTGATGGACTTTGAGAAAGAATGAGTCATACCTCTGCAATCTTTTGAAATATTAGGTTAGTTCTCATCATGGGAAAGGTTATGAGTCTTTCAGTCAAGCCAAGGAAACACCAGGTTTAGAAGGGGAGGTGCTGATTGGTTTCCTCTGTCTTCCCAGAGAGGCTCCTAGAAAGGTCAGCTGGTCTTCTGGTCAGTACTGGAAAGCTACTTAGCAGGGTGGCAAAAGCAGTTAGCCATGACATCAGCGGTCGCATCTCTGGACATTCCATTGTATCCTGGAGATCTCTTGGAATCCCATGATGTCACCTTGTTGTAGCAACACCAACTGCCATTAGGACATTCCTCAGTCCCTAGAGGTAGAGCATCAGTCATGTTCTCAAGACTGAGGCGTCGCGTATTTGGGAGACAGAATGGAGAGGGTCCAGAGACCAGAGAGAGGCAGAAGAAAGCTACCGTTCACTTCTGGAAAAGACCCAGTGAGTCATGGGCAGGAAATGGGGAGATTGCCAAAGGAGGTGCACTTGAGGTGGGCTACCCAGTAACGGAGCTGAGGAACTGGAGCCTCAGAGAATAAGATGGACATCCCTGATTATCATACTTCCCAAAAATCAAAGATTCCAGAATATTAGCTTGTCCATCTTGTGAGCCAGAGACTGAGAAAGGAAAGGCTGTTGTGCTGGGACCACCATTTAGCTCTTACCTTTACTGTGGTTTGGGGTGTTATGTTGGGACAGAAAAAGACCAGCAGGAGGCAGGGAAGGACGAATGTGTCCCCATCTTTTGTCAGACATCACTACACTACACCTGTAGTAGTTGCCTTTAGGTTCACTGTCTGTCTAACACTGTTCCCATGGAGACAAATGTGCTCCTGGCCGAGACCTTTAAACCTCAGAGTGTTCAGCAGTCTGCTCAGGAGAATTCCTCTGACCTCCTTTCCCTGACAGTGACCCCCTTAGGGTTCTGAATCAGCAGTTGAGGATGGCATTTAGATCACAGGGTGACCAATCTTCTGTCAGAGTTATGGAACCAGAGCAGAGAATGGCTACTGAGTGTCAGTTCAATGATCTGGGCTGTCAATGGGTGACTGGGTGAGTCTCTTGACCATGATGGAGCCCTGCCTGACTTTCCAATCCACAGCATGGGCCATGAGTAACCAGCAATGAGATCTGGCCTCCTCATAACATCTGACTGCTTGTCCACTCTGCCATTTTTCTCCTGGCTTCTAAATCACAGCAGGCTTCAGGTCTCTGGACCATGCTGCATCCTGTTCTTCTGTGAATATTCCTGAAGAGGTGGTCTCTGTAGTCACCTGAAGAATTATAGGGAGGCTGAAATAAGCTGTGGATGCCTACAGAGCCACATCTCTAGAGTGATGGGAGATTTGAGAACCACACATGGGCCTGTCAACCTGGCCTAGAATATTTTGGTTGTCACTGGGTTTCAGACACAATTTTCTGTTTGGGACTCAGGATGGTCTGTCATTCTCCTATGCCTTTTGACTATGCAGTTTCACCTGTTTTATACCTATACACAGAAACCACTACAGAGCCAGCATCCCATCCAATGCTCCTGAGCAAGAAGCAGATAAAGAAGCAAGAGGAGAGGCTGACCACAGAGCTGCAACTGATGACCAGGGAAAGAAATGACCTGAAAGACCGGCTGATGATCCTCACTGATGGAGCCGTGGACAATAGGTATCCATTGTTTCAAACTTCATGGGGCTGTAGGCAATGTCAACCTCACCTTCAGCCTTTGAACTCTCGATTTGTAGGAGGCTGTGCCAAACCTCATATCCTAAATTCTCCTCAGGGGACAGGCAGACCGTGAGTGACAGTGGCCATGAGATGTGGCCTCTACCTTTTCTGTTCTCTCCTAATGAAAACCAGGGCTTCTGGTCTCAGGCACAAAAATCAGGGATTGAGGCAGGTAATGTGTAGTTCCTAGCATGCATTTGAAAAGGAGCTGACAGGCGGTGGCTTGCATGAGGTACTACTACCTGCTGTTATTGTGTGTGGAGGCTCTACTTTCCTAGCATGTGATTGTGTGCTAGAAGCCATGGTATCAGCTGGAGGGGCCTGGTTTGCCTGGAACATCTCAGTGTTTACCTGGAAGAGCTGGGTCTCATCACAGGTACTCTAGTTTTGTGCAGAATTCCATTAGACAATAGAGCTCTCTCTCTCTCTCTCTCTCTCTCTCTCTATATATATATATATATATATATATATATATATATATATATATGTGTGTGTGTGTGTGTGTGTGTGTGTGTGTGTGTGTGTGTGTATTTATATATGATGCTTTTATTTTCTCTCTCTCTGTATGTGTATATATATATATATATATATATATATATATATATATATACATATACATATATACTGAGAAAGGAAAGGCTGTTGTGCTGGGACAACATATATATATATATATCTTTCTCTCTCTCTCTCTCTAGCTCTCTTTATTCTCTCTTTCTCTTACTCTCTTGTGGATATGTGTGAACACACACAATTGGAGATTTGTGTGTTCCTGATTTCTGGGAGTCAGTGATCTGCCGTGGTTTCTCATGATAGCCTTCTCCCACTTTCCAGAAGTTTCCAGTGCTGAGCTCTGGAAGCCCCACTTACAGCAGGACTGCTTGTGTCCTAGATGCTCACCTTGGTGGCACCTAGGAATCCCTAGGGGAGTTTATATCACTTCCTTCTCTTAAGACGCCAAACCATAATGATGTGCTCTAACTGTTCAGTGAATGTCAACCAGGACCCAAAATCAGTGTTCTGAAACAGGAGAGATGTCATTGCAATGTCTGGTGAACGGAGACATGTGACAGAGCCTCCTGGTAGCATAGAGAACCTGACTTACCATCTAGTCGTATTGAGTGAGCTCATGCAGTCAGTGCAGCTTCCATCTCAAGTTTAGCCTCAGCTGTGCTGGGATCAGAATAACAAGTTTAAAAGCACCAGGAGGTCCCACTACATAGGCACCAGAATCTTGCATCTGCTGTGCTATGGTAGATCAGGATACAACTTCAGTTCCTGTGATCATTGAAGCCTATGTTCATGGGGTCTTTTCTCCCATTTTCTAGTCCCTACAAGAACCACAAGCCAAATGCTTTGTATGAGAAGGTAAAGATGGATCACAAAGAGATCATGATGGAGCTAAACCATTTTGTGAGTGAAAACACCGAGACCTTGGATAATTTCAAGTTGCTGAGCAAGGAGACAGTCTTCTATCGGTAAGTGTCCATCTGGACATGGATAACAAAACTTGTGGAATGGCCATCTCTGACTTCCTTTTTCTCTGGATGGAGTGACTTCATCTCTGGTTCGAGCTTTTTTGCTTCTATGTAAGCAACTCTTAAACTTGTGTCTCTTGGATTCAGTTTTGCTAAGTGTGAAAGAGACTGTTAGCCCCTGCCACCTTGTCCTAGGGCCTCAAGAGCCTGTAGATAGAAAAGGTATTTACAGTCTCATGGGAATGTCAGGCAGCCTTGAACTTCTGGAGCTCAGGCCCATTCTTTACAGGTCTGGGGCTGTGGAATCTGTAGATAGATTGTACTCACCTTGAGTAACTTGTCCTCCCTTTGATTGTGTTTGCCCACTACATGCTGATGTTTCCCCATTACCACAGATAGTTAGGCCAGCTGGGGAACTACTCCTTCTACTGAAGGGACATGGATCCTTTTAGGTGTTGGAGTTTTCAATAGTAGTTTCATAATTTCTGGCATTACCTGTTCTCTCATTTGGGTTCTGAAGTGTAGGTGTCATGACTATATCAGACTCTTAGCTACCTAATCTAGGAAACATGAGGTCTTTTGGGGTGCTGTTTCCCAGAAATCAGGGGTAGCAGGAGGAGGCCTGCAGGGCCTTACTATGCAGAGTTTGTCTGCAGGGATCGGCACAGCCGACTACTGATGGAAAGGACTCAGCTAAAGAAGAAGGTGGATGAGCTGAGGCAGGAGGAAAGGAAACTGCAGAATAATTGGACTGTGCTGAAGTACCACCTGGAGGATTTGAAATTGATCCTTAATGACCAAGACGAAGAGATCAGTTACCTCAAAATCCAGCAACAACAGGTAGGGGCCGGCAACAAGTCAGGCTAAGCTCTGGTACTATTTGCCCATTTGACTACCTCTCTACCCATCCAACCACCAGTGTTTAACCCATCAACTTACTCACCCATACTCCCTTCCAGCCACGGACCTCATATATTCCAGACATTCCCTTCAGTGTCCATGCACAAGGACTTCTGGGAAGCTTTTGTCTTATGGAGATCTGAAATACGGGCAAGCCTTCCTTTCTGCTCTGCTCGAAGCTGCAATTCAGAGAAGGAAATGGGTCAATAACATATCACACATGTACTTGTATTTATGATGGGTAACCTTCTAGGCACAGAGCTTAGAGTAAGTGAGTTCTTGGTCCTGCTGCTTTTTCGTTTGGCAGGGATCATGTCCCATCGCAGGTGGGAAGCAGTTTATAAGGTGGAGATCCCTGTGCTAGGGCCAACAGAGTGCTTCTCATACTCATGGATTTGCGTGGCCTGTTGGCTTCCCTTTTCTGCCTGCATCCCAATGTGTTCTCTTTGCTTCCCTGAATTCTTGGTTCACAGTGACAGAAGCTTGAATAGCAGCTTGTCAGCCCTGTTTTCTGAGAGTTGTGCTGGACTGTTCTCCCTTCCAGACTAAAATGTGTGGTTGACTGGATGATCATCTCGGGGCTTTTGACAAGCTGGTGGTGGAAGGTGGGAGATTTGGTCCTATGGCAGAAGAATTTCTGTAATCACATCAATATAGTCTAAGAAAATCACTTTTCTCACAATAATTTTAGTTCCCAAGGAATTATGGCTGAGTTGTGAGACTTTTCTGAAAGAACTGGTGTGGTTATTCTAAACTCAACTGTACATTGACATGATGTTTATTTCTGCGACCTCCTTTTTTCCATATTTCTCTTTAACACGCACTCCTTGTGGGTTTGAGTGTGAGTGCACGCATGTGTTTTTTCATGTGTGTGAGCGCACACATGTGTGTGTAGTAGTGTAAGGATGTGGGTGTTGGGGTGCATCAAACATGTGCAGTTTCCAGTTCAGACCACTGTGTTGCTATCAGTCTGTACCAGAATCCTGGGGTTCTTACTTCCCCAGATGCTTTTGTTTAACCTGCCTAGCTGACCAGCAAGTTCTTGGGATCCTTTCTCTGTGCTTAGATATGTATGACTGTCTCTAACCCTCAACAAAGAACACAATTTTCTCTTAAACAGGAGCTGAAGAGATTGGAAGAAAGCTCTCAGTTCCTGCAGAAGCAGAGGGAAATGGTCATGCAGGAAAAGCACTTGGTCCAAAAGCTGCAGCATCACTTTCAGGTCTCTCAGATGAGGTAGGAGCCAGACTGGGAGAGGAGGTAGAGCCAAGGGGGGCCCATGGACTTGGGGACAATATCAATTCTGTCCATCTCTGAGGCTACAAGCTAGAGCAGGGAACAGAAGACCTCAGAGAACTGAGCTGGTCCAGTAAGAAGAAATTCCGTCCAGCATATATTGTGTTTGATATTCAGTGTGTCTGTAGAATTCATTCTCTATACCTTCCTTGTGAAAACAGAGTTCTCCCAAAGCTTTCCCTGAACTCACAGAGAGCTGCCTGTTATGGCCTTCCAAGATATTGGGTTTATAGGTGTGCATCAAGGGGCATGGTAAAATTCGCGTTTTTATTTAGAAAAATCCAATGAAGATTAGAGATTTCCATCTTTAACACTGCTCTGTGTAACATTTGCCAACTTCCTGTGAAAAGTGCTCTCTGGATAGAATTGGTTAAGGACTTCCCAGGATGAACCCAGGCAGATGACTCGGCTGTAGGGAAGATCCTAACCTTCTCGGGTGTGTTCTGTAACCGACTCCCAAAGCCAGGATGCAGATTCCCAGCTCTAGTCCCTAGGAAAGCACCAGTTTTTATTTGGTCCCTGAGGACCGACAGGGACAACGTTCTCAGGCACACATCTCAGGAAATGCTGCTCTAGCACGACAGGCTCTATCTGCATGTTGTTCATGTTCAAGGTTCCTTCTGGGCATGAGGACTGAGCTAGCCACACGCCCTTGTGCAGGGACCTGAGCTGCAGGCAGTTTAAGGCTATCTATAAAATGATGAATAGCTCATGTACAACTCATGCATTTCTCACGTGCTGTTGACTATAGTGTCAATATGCTGTTGCTGTTTACAAAATGATATCCCTGAATTATAGGAGAACACCCTTTTCTGTCTAGTAGAATGCACACTAACAGTGTTTATTTGAAATTATGACTTCAGTTTAATACTGAGCAAAGTTTTCGGCCCATCTACTCTGGGATCTTATTCCTTGTGAGTAACAACAAAGATATCAATCACAAGAATAAATTCACTGTCCAGCAGAGCTGAGGTGACTTGAGGAAGCATCTTCAGCTAATGTGGCAGGTCTGTTTTTTTAAACTGCTTTTCTCTTCCAGGTCTGAAACTCCGCAGACTCATCTGGAACAGGCCACTGCCCAGGACGAGAGCCACCAGCAGAAGGATCTCCAGGAAGAACTAGGTGCTGAGTCCCATCCCCAGCAATACTGAATTCTAAGGACATATATTCTTCTTCAGTTCTGGTTACCCTTGAGTCATAGGTTCTGTTTGCCTAGCCAGTGACCCAGCATGGCTGCTTCTGGGCCTAGATTATTATTTTTTTTCTTTTTTTGATCATACCACTTGAGAGACCTGAGGAAGCCAAAGTAAGCCACAAACACCTTCTACACATGTTCGTCACATTAGGATCAAGGCCTACAGACTAAAAGACACCCCTTGTAGCTGGGAACTCAGCGGTGAAGGAAATTCCAGCTGATCTCCAGGTGATCACACCTAATCTGATTCATGTGTCCGCTGACTCAGTTCTCGAGAAGGGAAGAACGCATCAAAAATATACTTGAGATACAGAAATCCTGAGACAAAGATTACTCAGAAGCCTACATTTACCAGCAAGTGGACTCCACCTTGGGATAACATGACATATAAGCTCCTATGTGGAATGGATCCAGGAATCTTGAAAAAGCCATTAAAATTGTGACTATCTTCCTAGCGTTTCTCCAAGGCAAGCACTTGCCTGTAGTAGGTGTAGTAGGTTCTATCAATATTTAGTGATAAATGCTAATTATTATTAGCTTTATTTTGTTTGAGTTTTGTTTTAAATGCTTGTTTATGGTTCATTTGGTTTTGGTTTTGCTATTTTGATGTTATTTATTCTTGTTATTAGTTCCATAATTTTCAAAGTTTATCCATTGTTTATATTCACTATTGTTTCAAATATATTGTTTGTTAATAAAAAATTAATTTCCAACTTTTCACACTTAATTTCAGTTTCTTTCATCAAGTGTGGTGTCACACTGCTTTAAGCCCCAAATTTCCAGGTACAGATGGAAGCCATGGGTCAATGCCCAGTGGATGTCAACTCCTTGCTTTTATGCAGTTGGGCCACAGCTGCCTTAGTACAGCTCCTGATCTCAGCACTGTTGGTGACAGAGATCACGTGGGATCCTGTGTGCATGGTGCCTGTTCTTTTGAGGGCCCCCGTAGCTTCACCCTTCAGTGTTGTATGCCAGGAAAAACAAAGGAAACAGTAACAGATAATAAGATCCCGAATGGAGACTTGTCTGGCATCTGCCCCCTATGTCCTGGGACAGATGTCCCTGGAGAGCTAGGGTTCGGGCTTCTCTGTTCTCTTCCCTTTAGATTGCTCGGGGAACATTCACCATGCAGTGGAAAATGGCAGGCTGGAATATGTCCCCATGGTTCCCCAGGGACTCCCTGGTGACACCAAGCAGAGGTTAGATGTGATGCAACCTCTGAGCTCACTTCAGGGTATCTGTGACAGAAACAACATTGAGGTCCTATGGAAAGCCTTGACCAGTCTGGCTTCCATTTCATGCTCTTAAGCCAACCCTACAGAGGACACTTGTCCTGCTAGTCTGTGGTCTCTGAGGAGCAGAAGTGTCTGTGTCTTAAACACACCCTCTGGCGTGGGAGGTGTCTGTGTCTGAGAGCAATGAAGCCTGAAATCACTAGAGAAAATCACCCCATTTATCATGTGTCAGATGCCTGAGGGTACCTGATGAGGATGTCTCTGTCTTTGGGTAGAGAGGGGAACATCTTTGGTTTGGTTTGGGTTTCAGACGGGTACTCATGTTATTCCACATTGACCTTTAAGTTACTATTTCTGGGGTTCTCCACCTGGGTTCACACATAAGCCCCTTAAAGTTATATCTATTTACACTACAATTTATTACAGTATCAAAATTTCAGTTACGATGTAACAATAAAATATTTCAGGATGGGGCAGCACAGCTGAGGAAGTATATCAATGGTCACATCCCTGGGAAGGCTGAAAACCACTGAACTGCATGGTTAAGGCTCCCACCTCTACCTCCTGAGTGCTGGGACTTTACCTGGTACATGCAGTGGGGGGATCTAACCCAGCGATTGTGCGTAATAGAAAAGTGTCCTACCACCTGAGCAATGATCCTCACCACTTCACAGCCATTTCTGGAGGCAGGCCAGTGTCTTCAGGCAGGGGGATAGTCTAGGAGGCACCCCTTTGACACCTGGGCCTCCAGACTTTCACAGTTAATGACAACAACAGAAACACTGCAGAGCTCAGGCACTACCAAGACTGATCTGGATGCTGAAGAAGGCCCTTGTGGTGGCAGAAATTTCAAGAGTAGAGCTGGAGCTGTGGTCATGGCTGTGGAAGATCTGTATGTCTTTATTTGGGAGCTGGTTGTCAGCCCAAAGAAAATTCCAGCAACCATCCCCTCTGGATCTGATCCAATAGCAGAATAAGACGCCAGGGCGAGGGAGCAAGGACTGATCTCTCAGCTCAGTCTGCAGTGCATTTGTTGTGCAAACATGAAGACCTGAGTTTGATATGCAGCACCCATGAAATGGAAGGCCATGGCCAGGACTGCCTCAGCCATTAAGAGCATGGACTCTTTTTGCAGAAGATTGAATTCAATTCCCAACACCCAGGTGTGGTGACTTTGAACCACCTGTATGTCTACCTTTACCAACCAAAGCTCCATTTCTAGGATTTGTGTGCACACATGCACACACACACACACACACACACACACACACACACACACACACACTAAGAATCAGCCCGAGAACAGGGACCATCAAATAAGGGGGCAGAAAGAAAGAGTCTCATGAAGAGGACCATGTGATGGAGGACACAGGCTTATTAGACAGGATGAGCTGAAGCTATGACTTGGCATTGATTGTCTTAATTTTCATTACTCTTCTTGAAGCCAGTCTTAACACCCTCCCCTGCTCGTTCTTCTCTCTCTCTCTGTCTCTCTCTCTGTCTCT
Source organism: Microtus pennsylvanicus (assembly GCF_037038515.1). NCBI lineage: Eukaryota > Metazoa > Chordata > Mammalia > Rodentia > Cricetidae > Microtus > Microtus pennsylvanicus. The sequence goes on along the minus strand of NC_134579.1, from coordinate 147,810,083 downwards.
CTCTCTCTCTCTCTTTCTCTGTCTCTCTCTCTCTTTCTCCCTCCCTCTCTTCCCCACTCTCTCTCCTTTCCTTCCTCCCTCTCTCTCTCTTAAATTTTTTTTTTTGAGAATAAAACTGTGAACTTACGAAACAACCTGAAAGAAGAAGGATGACTGGATGGCAGGGAAATTTAATGTGGTCAGGGAGAGGAGGGATAGTCAGGCAATGCTCTTCAATGACATTTGACCTCGAACTTTCTGGAGAAGCAATAAACTTGACTAGTATGTAAGTTGAGCTGGGCACAGAGGCCCATTTTGCACATAAAATATGAATACAACAAAATAAAAACCCCATGATTTCAAAAGCCTGGAGAAGATGTCCTGATGGAGTCACCAGTGGTTCCCACAGTGGGGCTGTATGGCTAGGAGACAGTAGGTGGGTACGCAGAAAAGCAACAGCAAGAGTCGATTTCCATGGAGATAGGCTATATTCTTGTCAATGATGAAGAGCCACAGAAGCTATAAAATGTGGTCAAAATGCAGAAAAATCTCATCTTCCACACGCTTCACCTAGAAAACGTTTCCTATATCCCCTGCCCACCAACCTATATTCCATCATAGAGCAGACTGAATGATACAGGTATGGATTATTTAGGGTTTGTTCCCAGCATGCTCTGGACACACTCCATGTGGGGGGAGACCCTGTATCTGACACCACCAAAACACACTCGGTCAATATTTTGCAATAACTCAAAGGCCAAAGGGTGAGATTTTTTCTGTTTTGACCACATTTTATGCACACTGACTGTTCATCAATGTGGGGACCTTGGCTTGACATATATTTGGAAATGAGAGCCCTTCCAGCTGGGTCAAGGATGAAGATTGTTGTCATGGCAATATAGGGCTGCTGCGCACCCTACGTCAGTCTTGGGAACCACGTAAGATGACAGAAAATCCATCCATGTTCCTGGATCACTGGAGAAGAGTTGCTGGGTGATCTTCCAGGTGAGATTCCCAGTGATGTTGAAGGTATGCCTGTGATGTGAGCAAGAATCTTTTTAACAAACCCAATACCTTTGGTCCAATTTCTACCCAGCCCTTACAGTGTAGATAGTAATCGCTGTCTGCTACAGGCATCATTGATACTTCCTCTGGGTCTGCCACTCATCTTTAAACTCTCCACAGCTGTCTTTTGTTCCACAGACATTCAGAATTTGTACTCTTAAATCTGTCAGTCTGAGGCTTTGTTATACAATAAGAAAGAACTCCTCCAACCCAAGATTACAAAGCAACATACTCTAATATTTCTCTCTCATTCTTCCCTTTTGCTTCTAAGTGGATCATTAATTGTCACAATATTTCAACTTCCTATTCTTGCTGGTGGTGTAAAAGGCTCGTTTCTGTTGTGTTTACTATGCACTCTCTAATCTGTTTTCTGAGACAGCTTTACTTTCCTCTGGGTCACATTTAGGGGGGTGTCTCTGGAATTTTGTAGTTTGTGCTAATAATATAACTATCCTTATATTATGTTTTTAATCCTCAGATTTTGACTGTTTTTTCTATTTATTCTTTCAGATTAGTTATAGAATAAACTATGTTTTCACCAAACATAGAAGTTTTGTTTACTAATTTACACTAATGAGCTAATTTGAGAAATATTGCCTTTACGACACTGAGCCTTCCTTAGAGAAACATAGTGTATTTCTCTCATTTATTCTTCTTTTGCTTACATAAAAAAGACTTGACTTTTCTTTACATTTGCTATCTTAGTTAGCTTCAGGTTGTTGAATAAAATACCCAAGGCTGAATAATTTATAAGAAGCGGTTTGGTTTGGCCGCAAATTTCGGAGGGTAAAAGCCTAAGTCTGGGTGACCTCCATCTGCTTGGCTCCCCTACAGAATCAGCCTCATCAGTATCAGGAGTCCTTGAGATGGAGATCACATGGTGATGAGGAATCAGGAGAGTCAATGGAGAGAGCTGGACCAACAATAGATCAGCCTGCTCTCCAGTTGAGCAATGCAGTCCCTGTAACCTGCCCTGAGGCATCACTTAGAACACCATTAAGCTGAATTTTGGTTGTGAGGCACAACAGTACTGGCCTTGACATCTCCCATCAGTCATTATTTCCAGGTGTGTTAAAGATCTTGCTTTGGTCTGAATTCCCCCTCTTGGCTGCCATGGTAGTGTGCATCTAGAATATACTCAGAAGGCCTCTGTGGTAAAGGTTTGGACTCCAGCCCATGGTGCTTTGGGGAACAGAGGGGACCTATAAGAAATGGAGACTGGAGGGAGGATTTCACATAGGCTTGCCACCTTTGAGTGAGACACTGAGAGCCCAGTCTGTCTTCTCTCATATCTAGACAGGTGAAGGGCTTGTCATGTGCTGCCACCACAAGGGGCTATCTCACCACAGGCCCAAAACAGTGAACACAACCAATCAGAACTAAAGCCTTTAAAATGGAAACTAAAGTAAATCCCTTCTCTTTGTCCTTGACTATCTCTGGAACTTGTTAGAGTAAAAAACACTTACACCCTTACCCAAGCAGTGGTGATTAACATATCCGAGGGGTCTGCATATTTCCTTGTGCCCAGAGCTTCATAATAAAAATAGTTAAAAAAAACCATAGCCTGCTTGGGCGCTGGGTCCTAACCCAAAGCGGAGTGTAAAGGGGAGCTCGGGGGCTTCTTTGTCCCCATAGCCCACCTGCAGCAAGCAGGGTAGGCCCTTTGTCTGCAAGCAAACCAAGCAGCATGGAGTTGTGATCAGGGCACCTAGTGAAACATCATTGTGGTGAGTGAGTGCTGCTGCACCCGGGAACAGCCCGCCTACACTTCCTGATCAACCTACAGGGCTACACTGCCCGGTACCTCCTCTCTCTTCCTATCCCATCCAGCTTACATCCAGATCCCCCCACCCCCTGTCTCCCTCCCCCCCCTCCCTTCCTTGGTGGCAGAGCGCCTCTCTGCTCTGCCTGCTTGGGCGCTGGGTCCTAACCCAAAGCGGAGGGCAAAGGGGAGCTCGGGGGCTTCTTTGTCCCCATAGCCCACCTGCAGCAAGCAGGGTGGGCCCTTTGTGTGCAAGCGAACCAAGCAGCAAGGAGTTTCCATCAGGACACCTAGTGAAACATCATTGTGGTGAGTGAGTGCTGCTGCACCCGTGAACAGCCCGCCTACCCTTCCTGATCAACCTATGGGACAATATGGTACCTCCTCTCTCTTCCTATCCCATCCAGCTTACATCCAGATCCCCCTACCCCCTGTCTCCCTCCATCCCTCCCTTCTTGAGGCAGAGCGCCTCCCAGCTCAGCCTCCCTGGGCTCTGGGACTGAACCCTAAGTGAGTGCAAAGGGGAAGGTGGTAGCTCCTTTGTCTCCATAACCTGCCTGCAGCAAGCAGGGTGGGCCCTTTGTTTGCAAGCTAACCAAGCAGTAAGGAGATCTGAACTGGACTCCAGGAGAAACATCACGGGGGAGTGACATCACTGGGAAGGTACATCAGTTGGCAAGAAGACCTGATCCTGTAAAAGAAGATCCATAGGAGAATATTGGGAGGAAGAGATGGGGAGACGCCAATGCAAGAATTCACCCAACAATCTGAAAAACAACACGAAACCACCAGAAGCCAGCGACCTCACAACAGGAGGACATGAGCACCTTAATCAAGAAGAAGGAGAAAAAACTGACTTCATGACAGGGATTGACACCCTTAAACAACATACAAAAAACGCCCTTATTGAAATGGATGAGAAGTATAACAGAAAGTTCGAGGAATTGAGTAAATCAGTGAATGATACCCTAGGAAAGCAAGGAAAAACAATCAAGCAGATAATGGACACAGTTCATGATTTGAAAAATGAAATGGAGGCAAAGAAGAAAACACAAACAGAGGGCCGGCTGGACATGGAAAATCTAGGTAAACGAATAGAGACTACAGAAACAAGCATAACCAGCAGAATACAAGAGATAGAAGAAAGAATCTCAGAGTCTGAGGATAACATAGAGAAAATAAACGCACTGATCAAAGAAACAGCAAGTCCAACAAACTCTCATCACAAAACATTCAGGAAATATGGGACACAATAAAAGACCAAACCTAAGAATAATTGGAGTAGAAGAAGGAGAAGAAGTGCAGCTCAACGGTCCAGAAAATATACTTAACAAAATTATAGAAGAAAACTTTCCCAACCTGAAGAAGGATGTACCTATGAAGGTTCAAGAGGCATACAGAATCCCAAATAGGCTGGATCAAAAAAAAAACATCCCCTCGCCATATAATAATCAAAACACAAAATATACAGAATAAAGAAAGAATATTAAGAGCCGCAAAGGAAAAAGGCCAACTTAATTATAAAGGTAAACCTATCAGACTTACACCTGAATTCTCTATGGAAACCATGAATGCCAGAAGGTCCTGGATAGATGTACTGCAAAAGCTAAGAGACCATGGATGCAAGCCCAGACTACTATATCCAGCCAAGCTTTCGTTCACCATAAATGGAGAAAACAAAATTTTCCAGGATAAAAACAAATGTAAGCAATACGTAGCCACAAATCCAGCTTTACAGAAAATAATAGAAGGAAAATCACTATCCAAGGAGTCCAACAAAGACCTCAATAACTCAGACATCTAGAGACCCTTCACCAGCGCAACTCAAAGAAGGGAAACACACAAACCCTACTACTAAAAAAGTGACCGGAGTTAACAACCACTGGTCATTAATATCACTTAATGTCAATGGGCTCAACTCACCTATAAAAAGGCACAGGCTAAGAGATTGGATACGAAACCGGATCCAACATTCTGCTGTCTACAAGAAACACACCTCAACCACAAATACAGGCACCTACTCAAAGTAAAGGGCTGGGAAAAGGCTTATCAAGCAAATGGACCTAAGAAACAAGCAGGTGTGGCCATATTAATTTCTAACAAAGTTGACTTCAAACTTAAATCAATCAGAAGAGATGGAGAGGGACATTTTATACTCATAACAGGAACAATTCATCAGGAAGAAGTCTCAATCCTGAATATCTATGCCCCAATATAGAAGCACCCACATACGTAAAAGAAACATTGCTAAAATTCAAGGCAGCCATCAAACCGCACACACTAATAGTAGGAGACTTCAACACTCCTCTCTCACCAATGGACAGGTCAATCAGACAGAAACCTAACAGAGAAATTAGAGAATTAATGGAGGTAATGAAGCAAATGGACTTAACAGACATCTATAGATTATTCCACCCAAAGAGGAAAGAATATACTTTTTTCCCTGCAGCTCATGGAACCTTCTCAAAATTGACCACATACTCGGTAACAAAGCTAACTTACACAGCTACAAAAAAAATATTACTAACCACCTGTGTCTTATCAGACCACCATGGATTAAAGTTAGAATTCAACAACAATGCTACCCCCAGAAAGCCTACAAACTCATGGAAATTGAACAGTCAACTACTGAACCATACCTGGATTAAGGAAGAAATAAAGAAAGAAATTAAAGTCTTCCTGGAATTCAATGAAAATAAAGAAACAACATACTCAAACTTAATGGACACTATGAAAGCAGTCCTAAGAGGAAAGTTCATAGCACTAAGTGCCCACTTAAAGAAAACAGAGATAGCACATATTGGAGACTTAACAGCCCACCTGAAAGATCTAGAAAAAAAGAAGCAGACTCACCTAGGAGGAGTAGAAGACTGGAAATAATCAAACTGAGGGCTGAAATCAACAAAATAGAAACACAGAAAACAATCCAAAGAATCAATGAATCAAGAAGCTGGTTCCTGGAGAAAATCAACAAGATTGACAAACCCCTATCCAAACTAGTCAAACGGCAGAGAGAAAATTTGCAAATTAATAAGATCAGAAATGAAAAGGGGGACAAAACCACAAACACAGAGGAAATTCAGAGAGTCATTAGATTTTACTACAAAAGCCTGTATGCCACTAAACTGGAAAATGTAAAAGAAATGGACACTGTTTTAGATAAATACCTTTTACCAAAATTAAACCAGGACCAGGTGAACAATCTAAACAGACCTGTCAGTCGCAAAGAATTAGAAGCTGTTATCAAAAACCTCCCTACCAAAAAAAGCCCAGGGCCAGATGGTTTCAATGCTGAATTCTACCAGAACTTCCAAGATGACCTAATACCTATACTCCTCAATGTATTCCACAATATAGAAACAGAAGGGTCATTACCAAATTCCTTTTATGAAGCTACAGTTACTCTGATACCAAAACCACACAAAGACTCAACCAGGAAAGAGAATTACAGGCCGATCTCACTCATGAATATCGACGCAAAAATCCTCAACAAAATACTGGCAAACCGATTCCAAGAACACATTAGAAAAATTATCCATTATGATCAAGTAGGCTTCATTCCCGAGATGCAGGGCTGGTTCAACATACGAAAATCTATCAATGTAATCCAGCATATAAATAAACTAAAAGAAAAAAAACCATATGATCATTTCATTAGATGCTGAAAAAGCATTCGACAAAATTCAACATCCATTTATGTTAAAAGTCTTGGAGAGATTAGGGATACAAGGGTCATACCTAAATATAATAAAAGCTATATACAGCAAGCCGACAGCTAACATCAAATTAAACGGAGAGAAACTCAAAGCCATCCCGCTTAACTCAGGAACACGACAAGGCTGTCCACTTTCGCCATACCTCTTCAATATAGTAATGGAAGTTCTAGCAATAGCAATAAGACAACATAATGGGATCAAGGGGATTCGAATTGGAAAGGAAGAAGTTAAACTTTCGTTATTCGCAGATGATATGATAGTGTACATAGGCGACCCCCAAAACTCCACCAAAGAACTTTTACAGCTGATAAACAGCTTTAGTAATGTGGCAGGATACAAGATCAACTCCAAAAAATCAGTCGCCCTCTTATACACAAAGGATATGGAAGAAGAGAGGGAAATCAGAGAAGCTTCTCCATTCACGATAGACACAAACAGCATAAAATATCTTGGGGTAAATCTAACCAAGGAAGTGAAAGATCTATTTGATAAGAACTTTAAGGCATTGAAGAAAGAAATTGAAGAGGATACCAAAAAATGGATGGACATCCCTTGCTCTTGGATTGGGAGGATCAACATAGTAAAGATGGCAATTCTACCAAAGGCAATTTATAGATTCAATGCAATCCCCATCAAGATCCCATCAAAATTCTTCACAGATCTTGAGAGGACAATAATCAACTTTATATGGAAAAACAAAAAACCCAGGATAGCCAAAACAATCCTATACAATAAAGGATCTTCTGGAGGCATTACCATCCCTGACTTCAAACTCTATTACAGAGCTACATTAATGAAAACAGGGTAGTACTGGCATAAAAACAGAGAAGTCGACCAATGGAATCGTATAGAAGACCCGGATTTTATCCCACAAACCTATGAACACCTCATTTTCGATAAAGGAGCTAAAAGTATAGAATGGAAGAAAGAAAGCATCTTCACAAATGGTGCTGGCACAACTGGATGTCAACCTGTAGAAGAATGAAAATAGACCCATATCTATCACCGTGCACAAAACTCAAATCCAAATGGATTAAAGACCTCAATATCAGCCCGAAAACACTGAACCTGATAGAAGAGAAAGTGGGAAATACCCTACAACAGATGGCCACAGGTGATCGCTTCTTAGGTATATCCCCAGAAGCACAGACATTAAGGGCAACACTGAAAAAATTGGACCTACTAAAACTCAGCTGTGTTTGGTAGGGAAAAAAGAACCCTGGAGGAGTCCACGGGAAGCCTTGCAGGACTTCTCAGGACCTTTAAAACAAATCCCTAGCCTCTGAAGTTGTGGGCGGAGGGGGAACACACTAACATAATACATTCTCCACGGAAAGTCCTCTTCTAAAGGAGCACTACGACGTGGGAAAGGCTAAAGCATCCCAGGCTAAGGACCCCAGGCTTAGTGGGACACTAGTCTAAGACCCTGTCCAGATGACTTTTTTAAAATGGCCTGTAACTGGGGTTGGAGAATGGGTCAGCGGTTAAGAGCGCTGCAGGCCTCTGGTTTAGTTCCCAGCACCCACATATAAGCTCAACCACCTGCAACTCCAGTTCCAGAGAATCTTATGCTGTCTTCTGGCTTCTGCAGACACCAGGCATTCACATAGCACACAGGCATACATGTAAGCAAAACATTCATACACTGTGGTGGTTTGAGTAAGAATGCACCCCCAGAAGTTTATATTATTTGACTGCTTAGTCACTACAAAGGAAGATCCCTATTTGAGAAGGATTAGGAGGTGTGGCCTGTTGGGGGAAGTCTGTCATTAGGGGTGGGTTTTGAGGTTTCAAAAATCCACACACCACACACACACACACACACCCTGTCCCTCTCTCTGCCTGCCTGTGGACCAGAATGTAGCTCTTGGCTACTTTCCCAGCACCATGCCTGCCACACCTCCCCCATGGCGATAATGGACTAACCCCCTAAAACTGTAAGCAAGCCTCCAATTAGATGATTTCTCTTCTAAGAGCTGCCTCGGTCATAGAGTCTCTTCACAGCAATAGAACAGTGACTAAGTTCACATAAAGTAATAATCCTTAAAAAATCAAAATGATCTAACTTTTTTCTTTTTAACAAAATTCTGTGTGTACTGGGCATGGTGGTATAGGCCTGAAATTCCAGCACAGAGGGCACCAAGGTACCAGGAGAATGGCGGCAACTTAGAGAACCGCCTCGTCTAGTTCCAGGCAATGAGGGCTAAACAGGAGACTTTTAGATAGAGAGTGTCTTTTTTGAAATGGGAGAAAAATAAAACTCAAATTAATCAGCAACATTGATTTCAAAGCCTTCAGATATGGTAGGAGACCTCGCCACCCCATTGGCAGCTAGCCGCGCATCTGCAGAAAGCAAAATCCTCCTGATCAATATCCTGCCAATATAAGCCCAGAGTTGGTGCTGTGGGGAAATTTATTTCTTCTAATCAGAGCTGACTGATTCCTGTACTGCATATTTTTATCCCCCATTTTTTCCCCTTAAAATTGTGAATTCAAGTGTTAGCTCATTCTTGTTATTATTCCCAGGGCAGAAAAATGAAGGGCGGGGGGAGGGGGTACAGTACAAAAGTAAAATGCCTTTGGCGTGGCAATCTGACTGGTTAAAGCGCTCTGCTGCCCACCAACACCGGAACAGAGAAAATGCAGACATGTTCAAATGCAAAGGTTTGACGGGTGGCGGTGGCGGTACTTCAGATTGAGGCTTCTTTTCAATGTGTAAGAATCCGTGACAGTTTTCTCATCTCAGCAGCTGGCCCCAGAGTAAACCTCTGCATTTCCACCTGGATTTTAAAATAGAAGAAGCCAAAGAGGAAGTCGGAGACAGCTATCCATGGAGCACCAATGGCAGGCTTGTATAGGCCACGCATTGATAGGGAGGGCTTTGCTTTCCACAGATGTGAGGCAAGCTGCCTATGGGGCTGTGGAGTCCTCTACCACATCTGGAAACAACAAGAAAAAACACAAAACAAAACTGTATCTCTCTCTTTCCTTCCTTTGTTAAGCTCCAGGGCAGTTTTATGAGAATGTGAAAGGAGAAACAAGGCAGGCAGGCTATAAATCATGGGAGCAGCTGGGAGGAGGGAGATGGAGAAGATGAAGAGAGAAAACTAGGTTTTCAAGAGAATGGTCAGGTTCAGCAATGGAGGTTGGTGAGCTTGGAGGAACCGGAGGGGGTGCTTCAGGGAGCAAGTGAGAAGCCCAGAGTGTGCAGGAAGCAAGCAGGCTTTTGGCCAGTATTCAGAAAAAGATAAAGAAAAGGAAAAGTTATGCTTCTCTGAGTAACTGAAATGCGAGCAGACCACGTGACAGAGGCCTCACCAAACAGCCCGTGGCTGGCCTTGAACTTGAGAGGCTCCCCGTTGTCCCAACACCTCAGTGAAAGCTGACACTGAAAACAAGAGTGTCAACAGGCCTGTGTCACCCTAATTATCTTGACAGCAGAACCAGCGATGGAGAGGGTAAAAACACAACATCTGTAGGAAGGTTTCAAAGCCCAGGCTCCACGGGAGGGAAGGTTTGCAGGACAGCTGTCAGTGACCAAGCCTTGAAAGCACAGAGTCAGGGCCAAAAATTCCAGCCAACCCTCAGAGTCCCTCAGCCTGGATGGAGCAGAGAGGGCCCAGCCATGCTTCAGCCAAGTTCAAGGCACTGTCTTGTACGACACAATGGAGAGACTCTCAGCTTAGGGCTCCTCTGTTAATCACTGCTAACTCTCCCTAACAGGAACTCTGCTTAGCAAAGGTGCTTGCCGCCAGGTCTGACCTGAGGTCCAATTCCTACAAGCTGTCTAACCTTCACTTGGGCACTGTGGCGCACACACCCACATCCACATACATAAAGAAATGTAATTTTAAAATCAAGGTGTTAAATTTTTTAAATGGGCAGGCACCAGACAGCCAGAGATATGGCTCAGTGGTTACAAGAACTGGCAGCTCTTCCAGACGACCTGAGTTTGACCCCCAGCATCTAGATGGTGGCTCACACATCTGTTAACTCCAGTTTGAGGGGATCTGACACTTTCTTCTGGTTACAGAAAGCACAAGGCATATATATGGTATACATATATACATGCAGGCAAAACACTAAATAATTTTTAGTTTAAATGGACATATGCTAAATATAGTCATACATTTTAATTCAGCACAATCTTGCTTGCATGAAGATATATCAGCATGCCAAAAACAAAAAAAAAGTAAAAGTAAGCATTGAAAGTTGGGACATGCTGGCAGTGATGGTATAAACCTTTGGCCCCAGCACTCGGAGGCAGAGGCAGGCGGATCTCTGTGAGTTCAAGGCCAGCCTGGTCTACAAGAGCTAGTTCTAGGACAGGCACCAAAGCTACAGAGAAACCCTGTCTTAAAAAAACAAACAAACAAAAAAAAGCTAAAAGAAAAAAGAAAGGAAGGGAAGGAAAAGACAAGACAAGAAAATCGGTATCTGGTTAAAGGAACGTGTGTCATGGGTGCACGACTGGCCACTGATGGCGACAGACAAAGACACTTACAGGGCACACACTGCAAGCTCCTCGAGCACACGTGTGTACCTTTCCATGAAAATGTACAGTAGAAAGCTAGGAGGAGTCGGGGGTGAGGAGGACGGTTCCAGGGCTTGGCTCTGACAGGTGCCATAATAGGTGATTTTTCTATTATCTAGGGTGTTTCCCTTTTGCAGAGGGAACATGTATTAATGTGTATCTTAAGCACTGCAATTAAGAGTAGCAAATTAGAGATATATTCCTTGTCTCAAGAATTGCTCAGAAAGAATAAAGCATACAGAGTGGGCTGGGCATGGTGGTGCACACTTCAGTGCCAGTACTCGGGAGACAGGGGCAGCAGGGACTCTAGGTTCGAGGCCAGCCTGGTTACAGAGCTAGTTCTAGGACAGCCAGAGCAGCATAGAGCAGCCCTGTCTCAGAAAAAAAGAAAAAAACCAACCCTCTGAGTAAGTTGAAGTCAGAGCGGCTTCTCCTTTCTCAGAATGAAACCAGCAGGCTGGGTGCCCTTACCTCCTGCTTTGAGGATGTGCTGAGCTGAACAGGAGGGAAGCTACCCGACATTCAAACGCAAAGGCTGCATAAGGCGGCCACTTATCAACCCACTGAGCTGGAATTGAGCCAGCCCTGGGTTTGCCTTTCATGACTGACCAAAATCCCTTTCCCAAGCCTCCCAACACTGGTGTGTAGAGACGGCTGCAACATGAGTTCTCAAGACCAGGGTGTGGTGGCACATGCCTGGCATTTCGGCCCTGGGGATGCTGAGGCAGAGGGATCACGGCAAGTTCAATGCCAGTCAACACAGACTCAACCATCTCTGGCTCAGGCTCTCTGGCTCTCCTAGCTCCAGTGGCCTCATCTTCAAACTGGGAACGAAATCTCACAGGTCGCAGTAAACAAGTGGTCAGTGGTAGAAAGCACATGCTAAGGAGGGCTTCACATGGAGCACGTTCAAGAATGTTCCTCATTTATGTGGACCCTCTCTGTGCAGAAGTCACTCCCATGAACACTGGATATCCGCAGCTAGGAGGGGTTCCATCCCTACCCCAGGCAGCAACCCTAGCTCCAGGTCCTGGGTGCACCCCAGGCAGCAACCCCAGCCTCCAAGTCCCGGGTGCACTCCAGCCCTCCGCCCCAGCCTCTAGGTCCTCAGTGCACCCCAGCCCTCCACCCCAGCCTCCGGGTCCTGTGTGCACCCCAGCCCTCCACCTCAGCCTCCAGGTCCCGGGTGCACCCCAGCCCTCCACCTCAGCCTCCAGGTCCTGTGTGCACCCCAGCTCTCCGCCCCAGCCTCCAAGTCCCAGGTGCACACCAGCCCTCCACCTCAGCCTCCAGGTCCTGTGTGCACCCCAGCTCTCCGCCCCAGGCTCCAAGTCCCGGGTGCACCCCAGCTCTCCGCCCCAGGCTCCAAGTCCCGGGTGCACCCCAGCCCTCTGCCCCAGCCTCCAGGTCCTGGGTGCACCCCAGGCAGCAACTCCAGCCTCCAAGTCCCGGGTACACCCCAGCCCTCCTTGGCTCACAGCCTTCACAAACAGCAGGTCCTCCTTACGCCTCCTCTGAAGGACATCTGGGAAGTAGATCTGTCCAGAGTAAAAGTTGCCAAGTGAAAGCAAACACCCTCTGAACTAAATGTAAAAATGCCTGCCCTGCAAGGACATTTTTTAAAAAAATAAAATAAAATAACCAAAACGATAGCTTAGGGGGCTGGCAAGATGGCTCAGGGGAGTAAAAAAAAAAGGGCTTTCAGCCAAGCATGATGACCTGAGTTTGATTCCCTGAGCCCACATGGCAGGAGAGAACCGACTCCACAGAGCTGTGCTCTGACCTCCACAAGCATGCTGTACCTAAATAAAGGCAGAAAAATTTGAAGGCTCAGCTCAAGGGCCCAAGATGTGTGTGTTACCTTCCCACACATCTGCAGACGCCGTCAGTGTCACCTTTGTGCATGGTCCCTCTCTGGACCACAGCCAGCAGGCAGGCAGGGAAGCATCTGGTATGGAATGCTGCTTCCCAGGATTGTGAGCCAAACCAGGTGTCAAGAAACAGCCCTGCAGCTAGGAGGCGGTCCGTGTCTATCCCAGGCAGCAACCCCAGCCTCAGGTCCTGGGTGCGGATGCGTGTGATAAGGTCTCCCTCCAGCATCCCCACCCTCCTTGGCTCCTGGCTTTCACACACAGCACGTCCTCCCTAGGCCACTTCTGAGGGACAGTTGAGAAGTGGGTCTGCCCAGGTTCAAAAATCACCAACGAGAAAGTGGACACCAAAAGAGACAGGCCCTCCTCAGCTCCATGTCCTATTGGTGATAACTGGAGTCTCTCAGGTGAAAGGTTAAAACTGAGGCAGCGAAATGACACTTTCCAGACACTGCATGGGTGAGGAAAAGAGAACCAGGTTCTACTCGCATCCTTCTGGGGACGTCTGACTTGGGAGCTGGCAATGTTTCCTACAAAACCAGTAAGTCAGACTGACGGATTCCACAGAACTCCTAACTCAGGGCCCACTCAGAAGAGCTCTCTGCCAGTCATGGTAGGGGAGGCCCTGCTCTCCTCCTGCCTGGTTCCCCTTCAGATGGAACAGACCCCTCACATCCAAAGACCCCACCTACTGGAGTCCAGGTAGCCACCAGGTAGGACTGCCACAAGCACATGGGTAGTGACAGAAAGCTGGGTCAGCGAACACATCCCTCCACTCTTGATCGTTCCACTGGACACTTCCAGGGACCACGAGGAAGCCAGGCCCTAACACAGAAGCCTCTGAACTCAGCCCAGCCCAGGGGTTGAGAGTCAATCCTCTCTGCCTTCCCAGGCACAGCAAAGCCTCCAGGGTACCTCTACTCCGGGGCAACTGCTCAGGGAAGTGCCCAAAAGCAGACTGTACCCATGACTGTTTCTGTTAGCCTCTCCCCATAAGGACTCATGAGGAAAGCCCTTTAGAGACCCGAGCCAAGACGGAGCTTGTTTGTGGGAGGTGCTAGCATGCTGGCAAAAAAGAACAGACTACAGAGTACCAACAAAGTGAACGAGCATGAGCCGGCATGGGCATCTGCATGGCACACCTCTGTCTCCCCAGGCACCGACAGGGCCCACAGGGAACCCACAGACGGGAGCAGCAGGCCCAGCTGTAGAGCGGGCCAGGTGTCCCTCCATGGGCACAGCTGGAGAGTGGTGACATCGTCCCTGGCTGCATACAGGAGTCAGACCTCTAGGGGGCCTTCCAGAGACACCGAGTTCCGGTTGCGTCTTCTGCCCTTTCCCTTTAGACAGGGGAAATGTGTGTGGTGAAGTTGGTGGGCCTCCCGTAAATCCTGAGAGGTTGAGAGGAAGACAGCCAGCGCAGCCCTGGGCAGGTGGGGAGTGAACATTAAACCCTGGCTCCTTTCTCCCCCTTTCAAGTGTAGGATAGGAGATTTAAACACAAGGCCTACGTATACAAGGCAGTGTTCTACCATGGAGCTACACTCCTCACCCCTTTAATCCCCTTTCAACCCCAGCCCAACTGCTCCACAGAGCAAACCTATCAGTGGATAGCTTATCATCGTGACCTAGGATCTTCACAAGCAGCCTGCCCCTGGTCAGGGTCCCACAGGAGACATCCCACGAGCTGCCACTCTCATTAAAAGTTTAGCTAAGGAGGGGCCAAAGTGGGCTGGGCCTCTTAAGATTCTGTCAGAAGTCTGATATAGTTGGATAAGCCAAGCTCTCCAGTCAGACACCTGTGATCCTAGCACTCAGGAGACAGAGACAAGAGAACAGCCATGAGTTCAAGATCAGCCTAATCTCTATGCTGAGTTCAGCCAAGGTTACAGAAGACCTAGCTCAAGGTCTCTCTCTCTCTCTCTCTCTCTCTCTCTCTCTCTCTCTCACACACACACACACACACACACACACACACACACACACACACACACACACAAATCAGAAACCTGAGACTGGACAGGTGGCTCAGCAAGAAGTTAAAAGAATTTACTGCTCTTGCAAAGGATCTAAGTTCATTTCTCAGCACCCACATGGTACTAACCTACAATTCCAGTTCCAGGACATCTGATGCCCCCTTCTGGCCTCCTCAGGCTCCTGCACACAAGTACTGCACACAATACATTTTTTTAAAAAAGTCAGAAATTCGTGAGGACTGAGAATGGCCCAGGTTAACTGCCTTTCTGCACACTGCTGGGGTAAGCTGCCCTGACCCAGCCTTCTAGGATGGCCTCCTGCCCTGTGTCACCACCTGCAGGAAATCGGTTCTATGTGCTTCTTCTTCTAAAGGCACCCTGTGTAGGAATGTCACCAGAACCCAACCAGGGAAAGTTTATAGGCAGGCGATACCGACTCCATCAAACACTACAGGTGAAAGCACTCCTTCCCCACTTTACAGATGGAAGTCAGAGTAGACGTTAACAGACGTGCCCAGGGTCATCTAGACAGAAAGAGGATCAGTCACAAAGCTGTGTGGCCTTCTGTTCCTACCTAGCACTCCTGCGGTCAAAATGCTCAACATAATAAAGACATCTCCTACACAATCTGTCCAGTACATCTGGTTTTTAGTGCAGGTCTTAAAACAGGGATATCTACATAGAATAGCATACACAAATGTTTGATTCAGCCCAACAGAGCGTGTGCGTGCATGCATATGCACGAGTGTGCGAGCGCGCACGCAAGGAGATGTGGAAGGTGATGCCCCAGAGATGAAGTGATTCACCCAAACTAGCTGGTAACAGTCCTGGGGAACCAGCCCCAAGGTCAAAATTCCCATTTGAAATGTCTCCCAGTCCTGTCTTTCCAGGGACTAGAAGGACCCTTTCAAATACACTGTAAAGAACAGGACATACTACATACTACAAATGACCCCTGGGCCTTTGAATGCCACCGGGGATGACCTCACAATGCACCCAGTAGGGAGACAGCTGCCTAACCAGCTCAGAGACCTGAACATCTGGAGACTCTGGAATATCCTAATGCCACAGCTTCGTCAAACTGTTCATCGTTAGAAGACAAAGAATTTGCAGAGAATAGAGAGTAAGCCATTCGACATACACCCTGGGATCCAGGAGCACCTCAGAGGGACAGGGGGAGGACTAACGGAGGCCAACAAGAGAGCATTCTGTCCGCCCAACAACACAGCAGCTCGAGACACACACTGCTGGAGGACAACCCCGGAACTAAGACACACAGGCCTCCTATTGTATCAGCTTAAAACCGAACTTTGCAAGGCACACACACTCAGCTGTGTTCAAGAAATCCACATGCTGAAAAGCTGGGTGTAGAGCTTTGTTGGTTGCTTTTTAAGCAAAGCCCTGTTCGGTTCTGCTATAGCAACTATAACAATAATAATAACAACAACAACAACAGTAATAATAATAGCCAGCACGTCTTGGAGTCTCCCAATGTCCCTGGCTTTGTGGCTTTTCTGAAAATACAGCTAAGGAAGAGTCACCCTGGCATTTTGTATCAAACAAGGATTCAGGCTCGTGGTGTGAGAGGAGGGAGTACTGGTCTTATAATAAGTACAGCAATGACCGGCTGGCTCTATGACAGCTGGCAGATGCAATTAGTAACAGTGTGTGTGTGTGTGTGTGTGTGTGTGTGTGTGTAAAATCACATATCTAATAAAACAGACATCCTTGCCAGGTGAGGAAAAGCCTGTCTTTAGGACAGAGCTATTAACTGACCCTCTGTACTTTCAAAGGTCTTCCAGTCCTTGGAAGCAAGTCAGGAAGGCACTAGTTTTATCTTCAATGTTTAAGGGATGGGGGAGCTCCCCCTTCTGAAATCCCAACCATCTTGCCGGCTGGTTCTTCCAAATCCTTTTAATGCTGCACTTCCCAGCTATAATTTGAGAGAAGACAGCTCACACATCTTATTTTTCATTGCACTCCAGGTCATCTCTGTCAGCAACCCCCCTTAAGTACTGTGTTCTTACCAAAGGCTCCCTTCCTTGGTATAATCCTTCCTAGGCAAAAAGCCCAATAATTGGGGATGGAGTGGGAAAATCAATGGCTAATTTAATTTTAAACAGTTAAGCGGTGTGACAGCGTGAAAGAAAAGCATCCCAACGCCTGAACTGCAAAAATGCTGCTTCAGCAAACACTTTTTGAAAAGCGGCAGACAAGTCCTGGTGGAAAGGGAAGGAAAGGGCAACAGGATAAGGAGAGTGGGTAGTGAGGGAAAGTCAGCGACACCAGTCGACGCTCACACTTCAGGGGACGTCCCCTCATCACCCCAGCCCACGCTACCGGGCTTAAGCACGCCGAGAAAAGTCCCGCGCGTGATTCAGTGGGACAATGATTACTATGGGCACTGGAAATATGGGGTGAGGACGGCGAGGGGTTTGCAGTGTGATACCCGCGAGCATCCGACCCGACACGCGGGTCCTCCAGCCTCAATCCAACCCCTCACTCACGCCTCCTCCCCCAAATCCTTCCAAGGTGAGCGCTCGTCGTAGGTCCTCACGCCACCGCATCAACGAGCCCTGGCAAGGGAGGAAGACTCTAGCCAGCAGACCCAGCTGCAGGATGCAACTCGGGAAGGAAAGCAGCGGGGCGGCTCCCGGGCCACAGCGGGTCGGGACTACGGGCGCTTCAACCCCTTACCTCCAGGGTCCGGATCTCCTGCTGCGTGAGGTCGTTGGACACGGAACACTTGGTGCGCAGCCCGCGCAGACTGCCGATGGAGATATCGATGAGCTTCTGCAGCTGGCCGCACTGCTGCAGCGCCCGGCTGGCCGCGGCCCCTGCACCCCCGTCTGCGGCCGCCGCGGCGCCCCCGCCGCCGCCCTCCTTCTTCTCACCCATCGCCGCCGCGCGCAAAGCCGCTCTATCCATACCTCGGCATCGGGGCCGCCGGGGGCCGAGGCAAGGAGCCCGGGGGAAACGGGCGCCTCGGCGGAGAAGCCTCAAGCCGGGAAGGCTGCACTAAGAGCGCCCCTCGGCGCGGCCAGAGCCTGAAGTCCCGAGTGCCAGCCGCCCAGCCCGCTCCTCCCGCCTCCCAGACAAGGCGGCAAAGCGAAAGCCTTCGCGACCCGACGGCTGCGGTTGCTGGAGCCTTTAGGCGGCCGCGGGGGCCGGATCGTAGCCGCGGGGCACGCTGGGACTTGTAGTCCACACCGCGCCATCTGTCTCTTGGCCCGTGCCCTCGGGGCCCCGCCCGCACTCTGGCCCCGCCTGACGCCTAGGAGGGGCTGTTCTGCGCCTGCTCCAATTCGTGTGCCTCGTGGTCTTGGAAGCCTGGTTCCCCATTTTTTCAGTTCCTTCACCCACATCTCCCACTACTACCCTGTTCTCACACACGCAAACGCACACACATTAGTAGCTTCCCACGACCCACGAATGGGGTGGGGCAGGAGCTTACCTAGATGAGTCCTGTAATTTGGGATATTGAGGGTCCGGAATTTTTGCATGAGCTTAGAGGCCTCCACGTATGGGAATGTGCCGAGGATGTAGCTCAGTGGCAGAACATTTGCCTGGCAAACATAAGACGTTAGATTTGATTCCCCAGCACTATCGAAGGAAAAGAAAAAGACCCCCTTCACTCTCATCTAGTTCTCACAGCACTTGACCCCGAGTTGTCTTGGTGTTCGCTTAGACCTTGACCCTGAAGATCTGTACCAAAGTTAATGGACAGGCAAAGAGAAAGGACTTTCTTCTGTGTTCTATTGACTCAACAAAATAAGTTTAGCGTGCCATACCCTGCAGATGACATATAGGCGGCGATAGTTTGGAGCAGAGAGAACCTGAGTTCAAATTTGAGTCCCACCACTCCACTGCCTGTTAGGTGAACCTGAGCAAATGGCCTTCCTCCGGGTTTCCCCTTCACATCAGATCAGGTCATGGCCACCTAAGCTTCCTAACAAGGAGGTGTTCGCACAGCACCCAGATTAATTACTTGCACGTGTGGTCATGTATAAATGTTAGCTCCATTCTAAACTCAGACGTCCTGAATGAGACCCAAGCAGTCAGTGGCCACAGCAGCAGAATTTCCCAGCACTTCCTAGCCCAGCATTTAAGCCTCACCACACCTATTCACTCTCCTATCAATCTGTCTCATCTATCAATTAAAAAAAGGGGGGGGGGGATGAAGCCAAGTGTGGTGACACACATGTTTGATCCCAGCGTTCCAGAGGCAGAGGCAGGAGAATCTCTGTGAGTTCAAGACCAGCTTGGGTTACTTATCTAGTCGGGTCTTGCTCCCAAGCGGGAGTGGGGTGGAGAAATGGCTCACCATTTAAGAGCACTTGCTCCTGCAGAGGACCCAGAGTTCTGTTCCCAGAACCCACACTATGGCTCACACCAACTGTTACTCCAGTTCTAGGGGTTCTGAAGCCTTTTAACCTTTGTAGGCACCAAGTTAGTCACATGGTGCACATACATGCATGTGGGCAAAACACTCATAAACATAAAATAAAATTAGCCTAACAGACCAAAACGAAAGGAATCACTTATACAGGTAGGTATGGTAGCTCATACTTATAACCCCAGCACTCTAGGGGCTGAGGCAGGAGGATTCCTCACTTGAGACCAGCCTAAGCTATATGGTGAGACCCTCTATCAAAGGATGATGGTGGCATAGCAATCCTCGCGGGACATGCACAAGATCCCTGTGCTGCACTTACCGATCCCCCTAGCCCTGACCATTACCTGAGCCCCACTCCAGATCCTGCCTTAGAGAAATGACTACCCTGAAAGAAAACCGCAGTGGTGGTTTTTCAAGCTTGTACAAGCATCACAATCAACTGGAGGACTTGTTCATCCTCGAATGCTAGCCCCAGAGCCCGTAGCTTCCTGATCCATAGATCCAAGCCTGGGCCTTGAGAATTTGCGTTTCTGGGAAGTTCCTGGGCGGTTTGACGCTGCTAGTGTAGCCACCGTGCCTTGAGAAGCCACAGTGCAGGTGGATGATAGACTTCTCAATCACTCTCCACCTTATTGTTTCGAGGCAAAGTCTCTCACTGAATCTGGGGATAGCCAGTCTGCTAGACTAGCTTCCTAACAAGCCTCGGGTTACAGGCATGCACTGCTTTCCCACCTTCTTTATGGGTGTTAGATCATCAAACTTGGGTCCTTAGGCTTGCATGGCAAGCACTTTTACCAACTGAGACATTTCCCAGCTCTCGGAACCACTTTTGTCCCCACACCCTGGCAAAGACCCCTGCTGTCCTATAACCTATGGCATTCATGCCTACCTGATGTGGGAGTGATTTCTTTCTAATCTGTTGCTTTCATTGGTTAATTAATAAAGAAACTGCCTAGGCCCATTGATAGGCCAACCCTTAGGTGGGTGGAGTAAACAGAACAGAATGCTGGGAGAAAAAAGCTGAGTCGAGGAGTCGCCATGATTCTCACTCCGGACACAGCCGCAGGTTAAGATCTTCCCCCGGTAAGCCACCTCCTGGGTTACACAGATTATTAGAAACGGGTTAGGTCAATATGTAAGAGCTAACCAATAAGAGGCTGGAACTAATGGGCCAGGCAGTGTTTAAAAGAATACAGTTTCGGTGTAATTATTTCAGGGCATAAAGCTAGCCATGTGGGCAGCCGGGTGCCAGGGACGCAGCCCCGCCGCTCCTATTACAACACCTACCCATTCTACCATGGTGGCAGCAACAGGGTTGGAGACTAGACAAATGTCAGCCTGTTGGATGCTATCCTTGGGCACCTGACCACATAGGGCATATGTGTACATTCACACATACACACACACACACACACACACACACACACACACACACACACACACAGGTCAACAATATATTACCCAAATAAATTCAGTGATTGTTGGGTGCTATAAAGGAAGAAAAAGTGTGGTCAAGAAAGTACTCTCTGATTACAGAGCTGAGATTTGTCAGTTATTTTTTAACTATCCTTTTTTAAAAATAATTCATTCCTATTTTATGTGCATTGGTGTTTTGCCCTGGGTGTCAGGTCTCCTGGAACTGGAGTTACAAACTGTTGTGATCTGCCATGTGGGTGCTGGGAATTCAACCTGGGTCCTCTGGAAGAGCAGTCAGTGCTCTTAACCACTGAGCCAACTCTCCAGCCCATGTTAGTTATTTTTGTTTTGCTTTTGAGGCAGGGTGTCACATATCCAAGACTCAAACTCACTATGTAGCTTAGGATATGACTTTTATCTCCTGATCCTCCAACCTCTGCCTCCCGAGTGATAGGACTACGGGTGTGTGCCACCACACACAGCCGAACAAAATCCTGCATAAGGAAATGAAGCTGTGCACATGGTTCTCCAGGAAAGGGCCCACGGGCAGGAACTTGAGAGAGAAGGAGGGCCCGAGTCACCACAGCACGATGAGAAAGAGCAGGTGGAGACGGCATGGGAAAAATGGGCGGGGCTAGTTTAGCAGGGCATAGGAAGGAAGCTGAGGTTTGCTCCTAGGTCTTTATTACTCAATATGGTGCAAGAGCAATGGCACCTATACCATCTGGGAGCTTCTTAGAAAGGCCACCAGGGGCTGGCAAGATGGCTCAGCGGGTGAGCAGCAGCGGCTGCCACGTCTGAAGACCTGAGGTCAATCCCCGAGACTCACATGGTGGAAGGAGAGAACATACTCCCAAAAGTTGTCCTCTGACCTCAAGATGTGTGCCAAGACACATTTACACACTCATGAATACATATAAATAACATACATGCACACACCTCACATACAGGCACACAAATAAAGAAATAAACTGTAATTTAAAGCAGGGTGAGGGAGACACCGGGAGCTCAGTTAAAAGGCTTTGCTGCCAAGCGTGATGATCTGAGTTCAATCCCCCAAAA
The DNA here is from genome assembly GCF_037038515.1 of Microtus pennsylvanicus. Taxonomy (NCBI): domain Eukaryota; kingdom Metazoa; phylum Chordata; class Mammalia; order Rodentia; family Cricetidae; genus Microtus; species Microtus pennsylvanicus. The sequence goes on along the minus strand of NC_134579.1, from coordinate 147,788,306 downwards.
ATTACACGGTAGAAGGAGAGAAGTGACTCTTCCCCAAAACTGTCCTCTGACCTCCACTTGTGCTCCATGACGCGTGCGCGCACACACAGTGTAAAAATGTGGGAGAGAAAGTAGGATGCCCCTGAAAAGCAAGGAATAGCAGCCCAGGCTTGTCAGCCCAGCTCTAGAGAGAAAGGAGAATCTATCTGTTCAAGGTCAGCTTCAGAGTTCTGTGCCCAGTCTGAACCACATGAGACCCTGCCCCAGACAAACAAGCACAGCTCTCTAAACACACCAAGTGAGAGCTATATATATATTTACATAATGTATATTTATATAGAAATAATTATATTTAATACAAGTATGTATTACAATATATCTAAGCTGTTTCTGTGATATATTTTTTATTATTTTATTTTGCATAAAAAGCTTTAAAAAAAATAAAAGAATCCCTCCGACTGCAGCCTGAAGAGCAAGCAGCAAGGGACTAGGGCAGAAGCAGCAGCTCCCTATTTTGAGACTCCTGCAATGGAGACAGACTCAATAGGATAAGCCTGCGGGTGAAAGGGGAGAGGAGGGTAGGAGGTACGGCTCATCCCGGCAGTGGCACTATTGTTCCTCAGGACTGGGCCAGGTGCAGGCTGGTTCCCCGGGTTCACATCTGCTTTCCTGGCAGTCACCTACGTCAGCAGTACAGCAGGAGCAAGCAGGTTTCTGCTGACATCTAGGGTAACCCGCCCAGAGCTGGGTTTCCTGGATGCCATCTTCAATCTAAGAAAAGTGTGTGTCACCATGGAGAGATGCTCTTTCTTGGGGTTTGTTCGTTGAGACAGCACTAGATCTCCCTATGTAACGTAGGCTGGCTTTGAACTCACTGTGTAGTTTCTAGGTTGGCCTCAAATTTATAGTGATCCTTTTATCTCAGGTTCCTGGTATTGGTATGCCGCCATACTAGTGTGAAATCCCCTCCTTCCTCCCTTCCTTCCTTCTTCACCCTTTACTTCTCTCCTTTCTTTTTCCCTCCCTTTCTTTCTTCCTTAAACGTGCTAAGCAAACACTCTTACCACAGCGCTCCATACCTAGCCCCTCAGATGTTTGTATATGTATATGAGTGTGGCGCGTATGTGATGGATGCCCAGTTGTGTATGTGAGTTCCTGGCTGGGCCTGTGTGCATGCTATAGGAGTCAGAGGAGAATGGCAGGCGTCATGGTCTGCCACTTTCTGCCTTACTCCTTTGGGATAGTCTCTCCTTTAAAAAGAATTTTTACAAGCCGGGCGGTGGTGGCGCACGCCTTTAATCCCAGCACTCGGGAGGCAGAGGCAGGCGGAGGATCTCTGTGAGTTTGAGGCCAGCCTGGTCTACAAGAGCTAGTTCCAGGACAGGAACCAAAAGCTACAGAGACACCCTGTCTCGAAAAATCCAAAAAAAAAAAAAAAAAGAATTTTTACATTCTCTTATTTATGTGTTTGGATGGATGGATGGATTAATGGATGGATGGATGGATGGATGGATGGATGGATGGATGGATGGATGGATGGATGGCAGGCACATGTGGAAGCCAGAGAGAGGTTTGGGAATAAAGGGAGCTAGAGTTGTAGATAGTGGTGAGCTGTCTAGCATGGGAATCATACTCAGGTCCTCTGGAAGAGCAGAAAGCAGTCTTAAGCACTGAGCCATCCTTCCAGCCCCCAAGAAAATCATTTAATGGACCTGAAGCAGCCAGCGAGCCCCAGCAGGAATTCTGTCTCCCCACCCCCACCTCCACACACAGTGCTGGTGTTACAGGTACACGTGTAGCCACACTCAACTTTTCACACAGGTTCTGAGAACTGAACTCGAGGACCCCATGCTTGTTCAGTAAGAGCTCTCACCCTCTGAGTCATTTCTCCCCAAGAGCCACTTTCTCTATTGCTATGACACATATCTGAATGTCTGTACTTTCCTCGTCTCATCCATACAACAGATATTCACTGGGGGGCAAAGCCATGTTCAGCATGGGGCCACACTCTAGGCACACTGCTGAGACTAGGAGAGTCATCCACCCCTCTGTATCTTCAGGGTATTGGCTCCAGGACATTCTATAGATCCTAAACTCAGAAAATAAACTAGTCCCTTACAGAAAATTGTGTAGTTATAGCAAAGTCTGGTGGCGTACACCTACCTGTCATCTCATTTGTGCCCACAAGTCCAAGACAAGCCTACGTGTGTGTGTGTGTGTGTGTGTGTGTGTGTGTGTGTGTGTGTACAGGTCAGAGGACAACTCTGGTACACAGACTGAACTTGGATCATCAGGCTTGGTGGCAATTGCCTTTGCTCTCTGAGTCATCTCCCTGGCTTCCTTGCTTGAAGAGAAAATGGGTAACAGCACTGTCTTGAGAAGCACGCAGAGTCTTGGATGTGTACCAACCTTTTCCTAAGCACCCATCTCTCCCCTAATGCCTGTGCTTAAACCTGTATTAAAACAATTTCTTGGGCTGAGGATGTGGGATGTAGATCAGCTGGTACGGTACTCACGTAGCATTCACAAAGCTCCAGATTCAGTTCCCAGAACCACATCCACTGGGCGTGCGTGCCTAGAAACTCAGCCTCCAAGAGGTGGAGGTTAGAGATTCAGAAGTTCAAGATCAATATCAGCTACAAAACAAGTTCAAGACAGCCCGGGTCTCATAAAACCCTATCTAAAATAAACAAAACAAAAAAAAACATAGACTGGTTTATTTCTCTTTTAAATTGTATTTATTATTGTTGTGAGTAAGCATCTGGAGGTGAGGGAACAACTCTGACTCACAACAGAACCATGAAGTCTGTTCTTTTACGTTTATATAGGTTCTGGGGATTGAATTCAGGTCACCAAGCTTGCATAGCAAAGGCGCTTGCGGGCTTGGCCATCTCACTGACCCACAAACCTGTTTTGTTTCGTGTTTTTAGTAAGCTCCAACTTTGTTGTAGTAAAAACAACAAAATACAGATTAGTAGTTGCCTGCATGCTACCTTAACCTCCTGTCACCCTGCTACACTTTCAACATCTCCCGGTTGACTAGAACACCTCACATAGTGCCAATGCTGTGCACAGGGCTTCTCTGTTGTGTTGTGCAATATTTGTTTATATTACTTGAAGATGTGTCACTATGATTGGTTTAATAAAGAGCTGAATGGCCAAAAGCTAGGCAAAGGAGATAGGCAGGATGGCTGGGGAGAGGAAGAAAGAGCAGGAGGAATCTAGGCGCACGGGAGACACCAGGAAACATGGAGGGGAAACAGGAGGGGAAAGATGGAAGTGAAGTAATGCCATATGGTAGACCGTAGTAGATTACTATACATGGGTTAATTCAAATTGTAAGAGCTAGTTGAGACATGCCTAAACTAAAAGCCAAACTTTCATAATTAATAATAAGTCTCCAGGTCATGATTTGGGGCTAGAGGCAGAAAAGAAAGGCCAACTACAGAATAGTAACAAAGAAAAAAGTCTAAGAGGTGAGGGATGTGGAAGAGCAAGGCCCTGAGCTGCATCCAGGTCAATCCAGGGGTGGTCGCATATGTGTGCATCAGTTCAGACTCTATTTTTGAAAACTTTCTTGACCTTTCACTCTGTACCCCAGGCTAGCTTCATGTCCTTATATAGACCTTTCTGACCTCCAGCTCAGTTCCGCGCAGGGCCCATGGATGAGAAAGGCCAGCCACGCAGCAATTTGTAGAATACGGAGCTCACAGTGAGCCATCTTCCCAAGTCCCCTCCTCATTGCTTTCCGTCTGCATAGGCTGCCTACAGCTGCGGAGTAAGCCATGATTTCAGATCAAAGCCTACAAGGTTCTTCCATGCCAGGGTCCAGCCAGCATCTTCAAGCTTGTCACTACCCAGACCCTGACTTAAGAATCTGATAGATGGCCGGGCAGTGGTGGCGCACGCCTTTAATCCCAGCACTCGGGAGGCAGAGGCAGGCGGATCTCTGTGAGTTCTAGGCCAGCCTGGTCTACAAGAGCTAGCTCCAGGACAGGAACCAAAAAGCTATGGAGAAACCCTGTCTTGAAAAATGCAAAAAAAAAAAAAAAGAATCTGATAGATGACCAGGTGGTGGCACACACCTTTAGCCCCAGCACTCGGGAGGCAGAGGCAGGTGGACCTCTGTAATTTCAAGGTTAGTCTGGATAGTCGAGTTCCAGGACAGCCAAAGCTACACAGAAAAACCCTGTCTCACAAAAGAAAAAAAAAGCTGATGGAAATATAAAGCATCTCTGAAGAAAATTCAATACACAGACACCCTCAGTTGGGATAAGATTGTATATAGGAAAGGAGGTTTCAGGCCCCTGCAGGTTGTCCCTGAACCCCAGAACTAAAGACAACGTTAGGAAACCTGTGTGACAGATAGTCCTCACTACCCTTATTCCACAATCTTGGGGGTGAGGGGATGGTGGGGTTTCAGGTCGTGATGTCTTTGCTTAAGCTGTCATTTCTTAAAACATGTCTATACTCCGTTGTGTGTGTATGAGAGTACAGCCCACCACAGCGTACATGCGGAGGTCAGAGGACAACCTCCGGGTGTGGGACTACACTGAGCGCAGATCATCAGGCTTGACAGCAAACACCTGTACCCCCTCAGCCACCTTGCCAGCCCCCCACAACAGAGTACCACGATGTAGCCCAGGCTGACCTCACAGCCTTCCTGCTTCAGCCTCCTAGGACTGGAATTCAGTATATCGTGGCCGGCACTTGTAGCTGCCGCCTATCTTCCTCCACACGTCTGCTTGTTTTGTTGACCTAATTCACAGACACCTCCCTCGTCGTAACCGCAGAGTCACCTTGCCAGCACCCACAACCCTAGAATTTTGCTCCCTAACCCATCCATCTCCCTAGCTGGATCAGGAATCCAGCTGAACTTGAGTTGACCTCACGCCACTGGCAAAGTTCTTTGCCTTTCCCTGGTTTTATTTCTTTATCTGTAAGCAGTGAGTCCAGGAGAGCTGGTGCGATGGCTCATTTGGGGAGCGCTTGTCATGGGAGCCTGCGGACCTGAATTCAATCTCCAAAACCCACATAAGGTGTAAGGATGGAACCAGCTCCACGAAGCTGCTCTCTGACCTCCACGTGTGCGCTGGGACATGTGTGCTCACCCACACGCACATACAGGTAATACTTTTTAAAATATTTAATATCAATCTGAGAGCCCCTCCCTCCAAGTGGCCAAGAGGTGGAAGAAATAAAGCAGCTAGGGCTGCCTACCCAGCAGTAGCTGGGGCGTGTTTGCAAATGCCTGTTGCGAGGTATTCAGTCAGCCAGAGAACAGGCTTTTCCCCGGGGAGACTGACCAATAACGTGCTTTCTAGAACACAGACCGTTACCTCTGCAGCAGCGTGGCCAGAACCAGGCTCTGGGCCAGGATGCAAAAAGGAGTCAAGCTGAAAAAATGTCCTTCTTGTCAGGTGCTGGATTATACCCAACACTTAGGAGAGTGAGACAGGGGATTGTTATGAGTTCTAGGTAAGCCTGGGCTACATTATGAGCTCCTATATCAAAATACTAAAAGGGGGAGGAGGGAAGGAAAGAAAAATAACTTTCTTAGGATTGAAACTAAAGACACATATATACACACACATGCACACACACTCTCACTGTGTCTTTCTCTCACACACACACACACTCACACACATAAACACACACTCACACACACTTACAAACACATACACACACTCTCCTCACACACACACTCTCTCACACACACTCACTCTGTCTCTCTCTCATACATACACACACACATACACACACAGTCTTTCACACTCACACACATACACATCCTTTTTCTCTGTCTCTGTCTCTCTCTGTCTCATCCCACATATCTGTCTCTGTCTCTGTCTCTGTCTCTCTCTCTCTCTCTCTCTCTCTCTCTCTCACACACACACACACACACACACACACACACACACACACACACACACATCTTCAGGCACTCAGGCTAAAAGCCATAACTACATTCTGGGAGATGCAGGGAGAAACTGGCCAGAAGAGGCCAGAAGAGACCAGAAGGACAGACGAGACCTTTGGCGTCCAGTTACCACCTAGGCCATTTGTCCTCTTCCACTTTCAAAGTCTTTGCTAGTTTGAAGCCACTAGGGTACAGCATCTTGTGACAATTCCCTTCCCCGGGTCAGGGTCTTCTCTATATACCCTGAACTCTGGCTTCCTCGCCAGCCCTAGGCTTCATCCAAACCTCCCGTTCCGACTGTCGCATTTCCACTGTAAGAGGCCCCTGTGCCACTGTGCCTGGCCTCTCCATCTAGACCACTGCCTGGCTGGCATCTGGCAAAGCCGTGCTCCTTCTTCGAACCATGTGAACCCAGATAACATCCATCCTTCACATGGCCACGCCCTGCTTCTGCGAGGCTGGGTTGAAGCAGCTGTCAATGCTGGAAGAAAGTACACAACCCTGCCACCGGCTGCCCTTTAAATGCGTGACCACAGACCTCAAATTGGCACTCTTCAGGCCTGGCAGCTCCGCCAGCCTTTCCTAGAAAGTTCCTGTTTCTGTTCTCTAGGACAGCTATTCCATACTCTCTTCTCTCAAACACAAACTTCCTTGTACTCCTCTGCTGTGGCTGATCCTTTCTTGAGAAACAAGAAGCCAACACGTTGTCTATGCCAGACTTCCTGCCCCTGGGCCCAAGCATCCTTGAAACTCAGAAGTGCCTTCTGTTGAAGCCTAAGTCAGCCTGGGATGCTGACTCTGAATTCCAGGCTGTGGAGCAGGCTTAAAGCTTCTGGGCCACAGCATCCTTGTCTCTACAGCATCATTTTACCCCATCTGTCCTGTTATTCACACCTCACCTTTCAGATGGGGTCTCTCTATGTAGCCCTCGCTGGCCTGGGACTTATTGTGTAGACCAAGCTGCCCTTAACTCCCTTTGCTTGCCTTTGCCTCCCGAGTGCTGGGATTAAAGGTGCGCATCACTATGCCAGGTGGTTTGTTTGTTTGTAGGAACAGGCTCTCATATCCCAGCCTGGCTTTGAACCCAAGACGTAGGCAAGGATGGCCTTGAATTCCAGATGTTCCTGCTCCCACCCCTGGGGTGCTGGGATTATAGGTTTTTGCCACTACACCCAGTTTAAGGGTTGCTAGAGATCATATCCCGGACATTACTTATGCTAGGCTAACACTCTACCAACTAAGCTATACCCCTAGCATCCAATAATGTTTCCCTTTCTTATGCCCTCCACACTTTGAGCAGTGCACCATACACAGCAGCTGCCAAATAGTTGTTGGACTAATACTTAGTAAAGGAAGAAAGCTGGGATCAAGGGTGCGCATCACTATGCCAGGTTTGTTTGTAGGAACAGGCTCTGCAAATGGTATACTGCAATATTAAATCAATAACTTAAGTATTGTTATACTTTTAGAAGAATGACTGCAGATAAATAGGTATAGATTATACTGAATCAAAAACATTTTTGAAGATTTATTTTAAACTGTCTTAGGGTTTCTGCTGCTATAAAGAAGCCTCATCATGACCACGGCAACTCTTATAAAGGAAAAACATCTAAGTGAGTGGCTTACGTTTTTGGAGGTTTAGTCCATTATCATCATGGTGGGGTAAGGTGGCGCTCAGGCAGACATGGTGCTGGAGAGGTAGTTGAGAGTTCAATATCTTGGGCAGATAACAACAGGAAGGAAGCATTCAGAGACGCTGGGCAGTGTCTTGAGCCTATATGAGACCTCAAAGCCTGCCTCCATAGTAACACACTTCCTCCAACAAGACCACGCCTACTCCCAAAAGGCCACACCTCCCGTTAGTGCTGCTCCCTTTGGGGGCCATTTTCTTTTAAACCACCACATATACATATGGGTGTTTTGCCTGGGTGTGTAGAGGCCAGAAAAGGACAGCATCTAGTTTGGAGTTACAGGCAGTTGTGAGCCGCCACGTGGGAGCTAGGAACCGACCCAGGTCCTCTACAAGAGCAACACATACTCTTTACCTCTGAGGCATCTCTCTAGCCCCTTCTATTGCGTTTTGTTTGGTTTTGATTTGGGAGCAGCATCATGCTATGTAGCCCAGACTGACCTCAAACTCTCCATCCTCTGCTTCAGCCTCCCAGGAATCACAGGTCTGCAACAAAACCTTCACTACCCCATGAAATTTATACACACACATGTAGCGGCATTTCACTTGCATTTTAGTAAATAAACCTTGCCTGAGGATCAGAAAAGTAAAACAGCCACCTTGGCCAGCCTTATAAACCAGGCAGCAGTAACACACACCTTTAATCCCAGTAGCCACACTAGCTTGTCATAGAAAACAGGCGATAATGGTGCATGTCTTTAATCCCAGAACTAGAGAGGATTACAAAATGGGAGGAGACAGTGCTCAGACACAGTCTCATTCTGAGATTCCTGGAGGCAGGATCACCATTTCAGACTGAAGTCGATGTAAGAGCCAGTAGCTGGCTGTTTGCTTTTTGAACCCCAATTTCTCTCTCTGAGTTTTTATTAATTGTGTTTCACACACACACACAAACACATGCATGCACGCACACACACACACACACACACACACACACACACACACACACACATTCGACCCTTTAGTATATATGAAAGCATCTGAGAATCTAGTCCTGTAGATTTGGCTGTAAATGAGGTCCCCTGTTAGTATCACAGAATCTGACAAATCAAAGACTGAAATCATCTGCCTGCCCTCTGCTTCTAAGATCCAGTGGGAAGCATAAGCAAAAAGAGCCAAGGCTGCAGAATGCCATTCCCACTGTGGCCTTAATTCAGTCACTTTATTGCCGAGTTCTCCTCTGCAAGACCTGAGTAGGTTACAGAGAGGACATGAATGGGTACCTGAAGCTCCCAGCCTCTGAGCCTGGAGCATGCAAGCAAGTTGTGCTAATACCAGACCACAGTGTGTATGCAAATTCCTTGATCCAGAAGCTTCCTATGTATAACCCCAGCAGCACAGACATTAAGGGCAACATTGAATAAATGGGACCTCCTAAAACTGAGAAGCTTCTGTAAAGCAAAGGACACTGTCACTAAGACACAAAGGCAACCCACTGACTGGGAGAAGATCTTCACCAACCCCGCAACACACAAAGGTCTGATCTCCAAAATATATAGAGAACTCAAGAACCTAGACTTTAAAATGCTATGTAACCCAATTAAAAAATGGGGCACTGGTAAATCTAACCAAGGAAGTGAAAGATCTATTTGACAAGAACTTTAAGGCATTGAAGAAAGAAATTGAAGAGGATACCAAAAAATGGATGGACATCCCTTGCTCTTGGATTGGGAGGATCAACATAGTAAAAATGGCAATTCTACCAAAGGCAGTTTATAGATTCAATGCAATCCCCATCAAGATCCCATCAAAATTCTTCACAGATCTGGAGAGGACAATAATCAACTTTATATGGAAAAACAAAAAACCCAGGATAGCCAAAACAATCCTATACAATAAAGGATCTTCTGGAGGCATTACCATCCCTGACTTCAAACTCTATTACCGAGCTACAGTAATGAAAACAGGGTGGTACTGGCATAAAAACAGAGAAGTCGACCAATGGAATCGTATAGAAGACCCGGACTTTATCCCACAAACCTATGAACACCTCATTTTCGATAAAGGAGCTAAAAGTTTACATTGGAAGAAAGAAAGCATCTTCAACAAATGGTGCTGGCACAACTGGATGTCAACCTGTAGAAGAATGAAAATAGACCCATATCTATCACCGTGCACAAAACTCAAGTCCAAATGGATTAAAGACCTCAATATCAGCCCGAAAACACTGAATCTGATAGAAGAGAAAGTGGGCAATACCTTACAACAGATGGGCACAGGCGATCGCTTCTTAGGTATAACCCCAGAAGCACAGACATTAAGGGCAACATTGAATAAATGGGACCTACTAAAACTGAGAAGCTTCTGTAAAGCAAAGGACACTGTCACTAAGACACAAAGGCAACCTACTGACTGGGAGAAGATCTTCACCAACCCCGCAACAGACAAAGGTCTGATCTCCAAAATATATAGAGAACTCAAGAAACTAGACTTTAAAATGCTAATTAACCCAATTAAAAAATGGGGCGCTGAACTGAACAGAGAATTCTCAACAGAAGAAGTTCAAATGGCCAAAAGACACTTAAGGTCATGCTCAACCTCCTTAGCGATCAGGGAAATGCAAATCAAAACAACTTTGAGATATCATCTTACACCTGTAAGATTGGCTAAAGTCAAAAACACCAAGGATAGCCTTTGCTGGAGAGGCTGTGGAGGAAGGGGTACCCTCATCCATTGCTGGTGGGAATGCAATCTTGTGCAACCACTGTGGAAGTCAGTGTTTCGGTTTCTCCGGAAATTCGGGATCAACCTACCCCTGGACCCAGCAATACCACTCTTGGGTATTTACCCAAGAGATGCTCTATCACATGTCAAAAGCATTTGTTCAACTATGTTCATAGCAGTATTATTTATAATAGCCAGAACCTGGAAACAACCTAGATGCCCTTCAATGGAAGAATGGATGAAGAAAGTATGGAATATATACACACTAGAGTACTACGCTGCGGTAAAAAACAATGACTTCTCGAATTTTGCATGCAAATGGATGGAAATAGAAAACACTATCCTGAGTGAGGTATCCCAGGCCCAAAAAGACGAACATGGGATGTACACACTCATAATTGGTTTCTAGCCATAAATAGGGTTCACGGAGTCTACAATAGGCGAATCTAAAGAAGCTAAGTAAGAAGGTGAACCCAAGGAAAAACATATAGTTATCCTCTTGGATAAGGGAAGTAGACAAAATTGCCGGGGGGAAAAGTGGGATCTTGGGGGTGGGGTGGGGTGGGGGTTAGGGGAGATGGGGAGAGAAAAGGTAGAAGGGAAGGAGGGTGGACTTGGGGAAACGGGAGGATCAGGATAAAGGAAGGTTGGATAGGGGAGCACGGAACCACAATTCTTAGTTAAGGGACCCACTTTAGGGTGGGCAGGAGACTTGACCCTAGAGGGGCTCCCAGGTGCCCAAGCTGAGGTCCCCAGTTAGTTCCCTGGGCAGCTGAGGATAGGGAACCTGAAATGACCCTACCCTAGAGCAATACTGACGAATATATTGCATATCATCCTAGAACTTGCATCTGGCGATGGATGGAGATAGAGACAGAGACCCACACTGGAGCACTGGACTGAGCTCCCAAGGGCCCAATGAGGAGCAGAAGGAGTGAGAACATGAGCAAAGATGTCGGGACCACGAGGAGTGCACCCACCCACTGAGACAGTGGAGATGATCTACTGGGAGCTCACCAAGGCCAGCTGGACTGTTACCAGAAAAAGCATGGGATAAAACTGGACTCTCGGAACATGGCGAACAATGAGGGCTGATGAGAGCCAAGGACAATGGCACGCGGTTTTGATCCTACGCAATGTGCTGGCTTGGTGGGAGCCTAGCCAGTTTAGATGTTCACCTTCCTAGATATGGATGGAGGGGGGAGGACCTAGGACGTACCACAGGGCAGGGAACCCTGACAGCTCTTTGGACTGGAAAGGGAGGGGGAGAGGAGTGGGGGGAAGGGGAGAGGGGTGGGAGGAGGGGGAGAAGAGTGGGAGGAGGGGGAGAAGAGTGGGAGGAGGGGAAGAAAATGGGAGGCTGGTGGGAGGAGGTGAAAATTTGTTTTTTTTTTCTCTTCTTTATTCTCCTTTTATCAATAAAAAAAATCAAAAAAAAAAAAGAAATTCTAAAAAAAAAAAAATGGGGCACTGAAATGAACAGAGAATTCTCAACAGAAGAAGTTCAAATGGCCAAAAGACACTTAAGGTCGTGCTCAATTTCCTTAGCAATCAGGGAAATGCAAATCAAAACAACTTTGAGATATCACCTTACACATGTCAGAATGGCTAAAGTCAAAAACAACAAGGATAGCCTTTGCTGGAGAGGCTGTGGAGGAAGGGGTACCCTCATCCATTGCTGGTGGGAATGCAATCTTGTGCAACCACTGTGGAAGTCAGTGTTTCGGTTTCTCAGGAAATTCGGGATCAACCTACCCCTGGACCCAGCAATACCACTCTTGGGAATTTACCCAAGAGATGCTCTATCACATGACAAAAGCATTTGTTCAACTATGTTCATAGCAGTATTATTTGTAATAGCCAGAACCTGGAAACAACCTAGATGCCCTTCAATGGAAGAATGGATGAAGAAAGTGTGGAATATATACACGCTAGAGTACTACGCTGCGGTAAAAAAACAATGACTTCTCGAATTTTGCATGCAAATGGATGGAAATAGAAAACACTATCCTGAGTGAGGTATCCCAGACCCAAAAAGATTAACATGGGATGTACACACTCATAATTGGTTTCTAGCCATAAATAGGGGTCACGGAGTCTACAATAGGCAAATCTAAAGAAGCTAAGTAAGAAGGTGAACCCAAGGAAAAACATATAGTTATCCTCTTGGATAAGGGAAGTAGACAAAATTGCCGGGGAGAAAAGTGGGATCTTGGGGGTGGGGTGGGGTGGGATGGGGGTAAGGGGAGATGGGGAGAGAAAAGGTAGAAGGGAAGGAGGGGGAACTTGGGGAAACAAGAGGATCGGGATAATGGAAGGTTGGATAGGGGAGCACGGAACCACAATTCTTAGTTAAGGGACCCACTTTAGGGTGGGCAGGAGACTTGACCCTAGAGGGGCTCCCAGGTGCCCAAGCTGAGGTCCCCAGTTAGTTCCTAGGGCAGCTGAGGATAGGGAACCTGAAATGACCCTATCCTAGAGCAATACTGAAGAATATCTTGCATATCATCCTAGAACTTTCATCTGGCGATGGATGGAGATAGAGACAGAGACCCACACTGGAGCACTGGACTGAGCTCCCAAGGTCCTAATGAGGAGCAGAATGAGGGAGAACATGAGCAAAGAAGTCGGGAACACTAGGGGTGCACCCACCCACTGAGACAGTGGAGCTGATCTACTGGGAGCTCACCAAGGCCAGCTGGACTGTTACCAAAAAAGCATGGGATAAAACTGGACTCTCTGAACATGGCGAACAATGAGGGCTCATGAGACGCCAAGGACAATGGCACGCGGTTTTGATCCTACATAATGTGCTGGCTTGGTGGGAGCCTAGCCAGTCTGGATGTTCACCTTCCTAGATATGGACGGAGGGGGGAGGACCTAGGACTTACCACAGGGCAGGGAACCCTGACTGCTCTTTGGACTGGAGAGGAAGGGGGAGAGGAGTGGGGGGAAGGGGAGAAGGGTGGGAGGAGGGGGAGAAGAGTGGGAGGAGGGGGAGAAGAGTGGGAGGAGGGGGAGGGAAATGGGAGGCTGGGAGGAGGTGGAAATTTGTTTTTTTATTTTCTTTATTCTCCTTTTATCAAGAAAAAAAGAAAAAAAGGAAAAAATTCGCATGACAATCTAAAAAAAACAAAAAAAAAACAATTTACTAGGAGGAAGTCTCAATCCTGAACATCTATGCCCCTAACACAAAAGCACCCACATATGTAAAAGAAACATTACTAGAACTCAAAGTACATACCAAACCCACACTCTAATCGAAGGAGATTTCAACACTCCTCTCTCACCAATGGACAGGTAAACCAGACATAAACTTAACAGAGAAATAAGAGAACTAACAGACGTAATGAACCAAATGGACTTAACAGACATCTATACAAATTTCCACCCAAATAGGAAAGAATATACCTTCTTCTCAGCATCTCATGGAACCTCTCAAAAATTGATCACGTACTCAGTAACAAAGCAAACATCCATAGATACCAAGAAATTGTAGTAACCACCTTTGGACTATCGGATCACCATGTAATAAAGTTAGAATTCAATAGCAATTCTACCACCAAAAAGCCTAAAAACTCACGGAAACTGAACAGTCAACTATTGAACCACACCTGGGTCAAGGTAGAAATAAAGAAAGAAATTAAAGTTTTCCTTGAATTCAATGAAAATAAAGACACAACATACCCAAACCTATGGGACACTATTAAAGCAATGCTAAGCATAGTTTATAGGAATAAGTGCACACATAGAGAAAACAGAGAAAGCACGCCTTAGAGACTTAACAGCACACCTGAAAGCTCTAGAAAAAAAAGAAGCAGACTCACCAAGGAGGACTAGAAGACTGGAAATAATCAAACTGAGGGCTGAAATCAACAAAATAGAAACACAGAAAACAATCCAAAGAATCAATGAAACAAAAAGCTGGTTCTTGGAGAAAATCAACAAGATTGACAAACCACTATCCAAACTAGTCAAACGGCAGAGGGAGAACACGCAAATTAATAAGATCAGAAAAGAAAAGAGGGACATAACAACAGACACAGAAGAAATTCAGAGAATCATTAGATCTTATTACAAAAGCCTGTACCACAAAATTGGAAAATGTAAAAGAAATGAACATTTTTTTAGATAAGTACCATATACTAAAATTAAATCAAGACTAGGTGAACAATTTAAATGGACCTGTAAGTTGCCAGGAATTAGAAGCTGGCATCAAAAACCTCCCTACCAAAAAAGCCCAGGACCAGTAGGTTTCAATGGAGAATTCTACCAGAACTTCCAAGAAGAGCTAATATCTACAATTCTTTATGTATTTCACAAAATAGAAACAGAAGAGTCATTGCCAAACTCCTTTTATGAAGCTACAGTCGCCCTGATACCAAAGCCACACAAAGACTCAAGCAAGAAAGAGAATTACAGGCCAATCTCACTCATGAACATCGATTGGAGGGGGAAACTTTTTTTTCTTTTTCTCAATAAAAAAAATTCTCAATAAAATACTGACAAACCAAATCCAAGAACACATTAGAAAAATTATCCATTATGATCAAGTAGGCTTCATCCCAGAGATGTAGGGCTGGTTTAACATACAAAAATCTCAATGTAATGCATCATATAAATAAATTGAAGGAAAAAACATATGATTATTTCATTAGATGCTGAAAAAGCATTTAAAAAATTCAACATCCCTTTATGATAAAGGTCTTGGAGAGATTTGGAATACAAGCGTCATACCTAAATATAATAAAAGCAATTACAGCAAGCCAACAGCTAACATCAAATTAAATGTAGAGAAACTCAAAGCCATTCCACTAAAATCAGGAACAAGACAAGGCTGTCCACTCTCTCCATATCTCTTCAACATAGTGCTTGAAGTTCTAGCAATAGCAATAAGACAATATAAGGAGATCAAGGGGATTCGAATTGGAAAGGAAGAAGTTAAACTTTTGTTATTTGCAAATGATATGATAGTGTACATAAGCAACCCCAAAAACCCTACCAAAGAACTCCTACAGCTGATAAACACCTTGACTAATGTGGCATGATACAGATCAACTCAAAAAAAATCAGTTGCCCTCCTATACACAAAGAACAAAGAAGCAGAGCAGGAAATCAGAGAAGCATCGCCTTTCACAACAGCTACAAATAGCATAAAATATCTTGGGGTAATTCTAACCAAGGAAATGAAAGATGCTTTGACAAGAATTTTAAGACTTTAAAGAAAGAAATTGAAGAGGATACGAGTAAATGGAAGGATCTCCCATGCTCTTGGATTGGGAGGATCAACATAGTAAAAATGGCAATTCTACCAAAAGCAATCTATAGATTCAATGCAATCCCCATCAAAATCGCAACAAAATTCTTCACATATCTTGAGAGAACAATGATCAATTTTATATGAAAAAACAGAAAACCCAGGAGAGCCAAAAAAATCTTATACAATAAAAGTACTTCCAGAGGCATTACCATCCCTGACTTCAAACTCTATTACAGAGCTACAGTAATGAAAACAGCTTGGTATTGGCTTAAAAACAGAGATGTTGACCAATGGAATTGAATTGAAGACCCGTATATTAACCCACAAACCTATGAATACCTGATTTTCGACAAATTATACAATGGAAGAAAGAAAGCATCTTTAACAAATGGTGCTGGCATAACTGGATGTTAACCTGTAGAAGAATGAAAATAGTTCCATATCTATCACCATGCACAAAATTCAAGTCCAAATGGATTAAAGACCTCAATATAAATCTGACCACACTGAACCTAATAGAAGAGAAAGTAGGAAGTAGTCTACAACACATGGACACAGGAGACCACTTCCATTAGCACAGACAATAAAAGCAACAATGAATAAATGGGACCTCCTGAACCTGAGAAGCTTCGGTAAAGCACAGGACACTGTCATTAAGACAAAAGGGCATCCTACTGAATAGGAGAAGATCTTCACCAACCCCACATCAGACAAAGGTCTGATCTCCAAAATATATAAAGAACTCAAGAAACTAGACATTAAAATTCTGAATAACAAAATTAAAAACTGGGTACTGAACTGAACAGAGAATTCTCAACAGAAGTTGTTCAAATCGCCAAAAGATACTTAAGGTCATGTTCAACTTTCTTAACAATCAGGGAAATGCAAATCAAAACAACTTTGAGTTTCCATCTTACACCTGTCAGAATGGCGAAAATCAAAAACATCAATAATAACCTATGCTGGAGAGGATGTGGAGTAAGGGGAACACTCATCAATTGCTGGTGGGAATGAAAACTTGTGCAACTACTTTGGAAATCAGTGTGGCGGTTTCTCAGGACTTTGAGTCAACCTACCTTAGGATCCAGAAATTCCACTCTTGGGAATATACCCAAGAGATGCCCTATCATACTACAAAAGCATTTGTTCAACTATGTTCATAGCAGCATTATTTGTAATAGCTAGAACCTGGATACAACCTAGATGCCCCTCAATGGAAGAATGGATAAAGAAGGTGTGGCACATATACACATTAGAGTTCTACTCAGCGGTAAAAAAAAAAACAATGACATCTTGAATTTTGCATGAAAATGGATGGAAATAGAAAACACTTTACTGAGTGAGATAACCCAGACACAAAAAGATGAATATGGTATATACTCACTCATTAGTGGATTCTAGCCGTAAACAAAAAGCATTGAGTCTATAGTTTGTGATCCTAAAGAAACTAAATAATAAGGTGAACCCAAGAAAAATATTTATTTATTCTCCTGGAAATTGGAAGTAGACAAGATCACCAGGCAAAAGTTGGGAGCATGTGGGTAGGGGTGGTGTGGGAAAAGGGAATAGGGGGATAAGGGAGAAGGGGAGGATTGGGGAAAGCTTGGGGAGTGGGATGTTTGAGATGGAGGATGGGTGAATATGGGAGCAGGGAAGAAGATATCTTCATTAAGGGAGCCATTTTATGGTTGGCAAGAGACTTGGCTCTAGAGGGGTTCCCGGGTATCCAAGGGGATGTTCCCAGCTAGATCCTTGGGCAGCAGAGGAGAGGGTGTCTGAACTGGCCTTCTTTCATGGCCACACTGATGACTATCTTGCATATCACCATAGAACCTTCATCTGGCGATGGATAGAGATAGAGACCGAGACCCACATTGGAGCACTGGACTAAGCTCTCAAGGTCCAGATGAAGAGCAGAAGGAGGGAAAAGATGAGCAAGGAAGTCAGGACCGTGAGGGGTACATCCATCCATGGAGACGATGGGACTGATCTAATGGGACCTCACCAAGACCTACTGGATTGGGATGAAGGAGTATGTGATCAAACCAAACTTTCTGAATGTGGCTGACAATGGGGACTGACGGAGAAGCTAATGATTAATGGCACTGGGATTTGTCTCTACTGCATATACTGGCTTTTTGGGAGCCTAGTCTGTTTGGATGCACACATTCTTAGACCTGAATGGAACAGGGGAGGGCCTTGGACTTCCCACAGGGCAGGGTACCCTGCCTTTTCTTAGGTCTGGAGAGGGAGGAGGAGAAGTAGTGGGGGAAGTCGGAGGGAAATTAATGGAGGGGAGGAGGTAGAAATTTTTAATAAAAAAATTAAAAAATAATGATAGATAGATGATAGATAGATAGATAGATAGATAGATAGATAGATAGATAGATAGATGGATGGATGAGTTAGATGATGAATAGGTGGATGGTTGGACAGACATATGGAAAGAAAAACAGACAGGGAGGTGGACAAAAAGATGGACAAAGACTCAGGGGGAAATGACCAACATATATTATACACATGCATGAAATTTTCAATATTTTTAAATAGAAAAATTATTAAGGGCTTTGGATATGGCTCAGTGATTAAAGCACTTGTCATAAAAGCCTGAGGATGAGACTTCAAAACACAGAACTCACCTAGACTTCAGGTGGATGTGGCCACCATTTACTAATTACATTCTCAGAAAGTCGAGACAGGAGATGCATGAAAAAGCTGACTACCAAGACTAGCCACATCAACAAGTTCTGGAATTGAGTGAGAAACCATGCCTCAAAAATTAAGATGGAAAAATGATTGAAAGGTAAGCAAAGAAGTCGGGACCACGAGGGGTGCATCCACCCACTGAGACAGTGGAGCTGATCTATTGGGAGCTCACCAAGGCCAGCTGGACTATGACTGAAAAAGCATGGGATAAAACTGGACTCTCTGAACATGGCGAACAATGAGGGCTGATGAGACACAAAGGACAATGGCACGGGGTTTTGATCCTACGTAATGTGCTGGCTTTGTGGGAGCCTAGCCAGTTTGGATGTTCACCTTCCTAGATATGGACGAAGGTGGGAGGACCTAGGACTTACCACAGGGCAGAAAACCCTGGCTGCTCTTTGGACTGGAGAGGGAGGGGGAAAGGAGTGGGGGGAGTGGGAGAAGGGTGGGAGGAGGGGGAGAAGGGTGGGAGGAGGGGGAGAAGGGTGGGAGGAGGGGGAGGGAAATGGGAGGCTGGGAGGAGGTGGAAACTTGTTTTTTTTCTCCTTTTCTCAATTAAAAATAAATAAATAAATAAATAAAATGATTTAAAGGTGATTCCTGATCATCCTCAGATATTCTCACATGTATGTACAAGTGAGAGCACAACCCGCTCATATGGGCCTGTATGCCTACAAACATGTGCCCATATACATGTCCCATACACCAAAAAATGAAAAATAAATGGCATTTGATATCTGGTTGAAATTCTGATTTGCAGCACATCTATACTAAAAGTCATCCACTGTTTATCAAAGCATAAATTTGGGGTATTAAAGACTCTATGACATGGGATGCCCTTCTGTATGCTATGGATATGTATTGATTTTATTGGTTGATGAATAAAGTTACTTTGGCCTATGGCCAGGTCGAATATAGTCAGTCAGGAAACCCAAACTTAATACAAAAAGAAAGAAGGAAGAATCCAGACAGATGCCAGGAGCTGCCGGAGCAGCAAGATGTGAAGTAACAAGCCACAAACTTGTGGTAAAATATAAAATAATAGAAATGGGTTGATTTGGTTTCAATAGCCTGCCTGCAGCAAGGTAGGCCTTTTGCCTGAGAGCTACCTGGCTAGTAAGAAGACCTGATCGTGGTACCAGAAGATCCATCAGTGGGGTGAATGAGTTCCTAACCTGCAGCAGCAGCCCGGGAGATGGAGCACAGACATTCCTCAACCACCTATACTTTCTGCTCTTCCTGCAGGGGCTATTCTACCCAGCTACTGCCTCTCTCTTCATACCCCACACAGCTACTGCCTCTCTCTTCATACCCGACCCAGCTTGCATCCAAAAAACCCCTCCCTTCTTCCTCCCTTCTTTGGGTCCATAACATCCCCCAGCTCAGCCTGTTTGGGCACTGGGACCCGGTAGTGAGTGCAACTGGGCGGGCGGGAGTCCCTTTGTTTCAATAGCCTGCCTGCAGCAAGGTGGGCCTTTTGTCTGCAAGATCCCTGGCCAGCAAGGAGACCTGATCCTGTAAAAGAAGATCCATAGGGGAGCATTAGGAGATGGGCAGGCGATAATGCAAGAATTCCTCCAAAAATCGGAAAAACAACATGAAATCACCAGAACCCAGTGAACAAACAACATGATCTGAACACCTTAATCAAGAAGAAGTAGAAAAAATTGACTTTATAAAAGTTATAGAGGCCCTTAAATAGGAGGTGAACACTCCCTTAAAGAAATGGATGAGAAGAATAACAAAAAGTTTGAAGAATTGAGTAAATCCATAAATGATATCCTAGGAAACCAAGGAAAAACAATCAAACAGATAATGGAAACAGTTCAAGACTTGAATACTGAAATGGAGGCAAGAAAGAAAACACAAACTGAGGGCTGGCTGGATATGTAAAATCTAGGTAAAAGAATAGAGACTACAGAAACAAGCATAACCAATAGAATACAAGAGATAGAAGAAAGAATCACAGATTCTAAAGATACCATAGAGAAAACAAATGCACTGATCGAAGAAAACAGCAAATCCAACAAATTCTCATCACAAAAATCAGGAAATCTGGGACACAATAAAAAGACAAAACCTAAGAATAATAAGGGTAGAAATAGGAGAAGTACAGCTGAACAGTCCAGAAAATATATTTAATAAAATTAAAGAAGAAAACTTTCCCAACCTAAAGAAAGATATTCCCCACATAAGACTTCTCCCGACTGATGCATGGGCCATGGGTCATTTTCACTGTTGCCTCTTTACACCCAGTGAATGTGCCAATGTATTTGTCTGTCCTGCCATTTGTGAGAGTTTGAGCTGTTTCTTATTTTAGCATTATGAACATTGTTGGGTACATCAATTATTGTCTCATGGCCATGCCTGGTTTGCATGCACCCCTGACCTCTCCAATGACCCCACAGACTGACCACGAAGCATATAATGGGATTGCAACCACTCCATCTGCAATAAAATGCATTCACCTGATGACTACCAATTTTTGGTATCAATGAACCGATCTCGAAAGCAGAACTTTTGAGACTATGTTTAAGGATGAACGCCGGTGTGAACTTTCTACATTGTATTTTGAAAAGTTTATTTCTGTATTTTAAAAAAAGAAATAATATTAAGAGCTGGAAGAGAAAAAGGTCAATTAACTTATAAAGGTAAACCAATCAGACTTACACCTGACTTCTCTATAAAAACCATGAAAGCCAGAAGGTCCTGGATAGATGTACTGCAGAAAATAAGAGACCATGGATGCAAGCCCAGACTACTATACCCAGCCAACCTTTCATTCACTATAAATGGAGAAAACAAAATGTTCCAGGATAAAAACAAATTTAAACAATATGTAGCCACAAAACCAGCCTTACAGAAAGTAATAGAAGGAAAATCACAACCCAAGAAGTACAACAATGCCCACAATAACTCAGACATCTAGTGACCCTTCACCAGCACAACATGAAGAAGGGAAACACACAAACTCTACCACCAAAAAAAATGACCAGAGTTAACAACCACTGGTCTTTAATATCACTTAATATCAATGGACTCAACTCACCTAAAAAAGGCACATGCTAAGAGATTAGATACGAAAACAGGATCCAACATTCTGCTGTTTACAAGAAACACACCTCAAACTGAAAGACAGAGATCTACACAGAGTAAAGGGTTGAGAAAAGGTTTATCAAGCAAATGAACCTAAGAAACAAGCGGGTGTGACCATACTAATTTCTAACAAAGTTAACTTGAAACTAAAATCAATCAGAAGAGATGGGGAGCGACATTTTATACTCATAACAGGAACAATTCATCAGGATGAAGTCTCAATCCTGAATATTTATGCCCCTAATATAAAATCACCCACTTATGTAAAAGAAACATTACTAGAACTCAAGGCAGTCATCAAACCACACACAATAATAGTAGGAAACTTCAACACTCCTCTCTCACCAATGGACAGGTCAATCATACAGAAACCTAACAAAGAAATAAGAGAATTAATGGAGATAATGAATCAAATGAAATTAACAGACATCTATAGAACATTCCACGCAAATAGGAACGAATATACGTTCTTCTCTGCAGCTCATAGAACCTTCTCAAAAATTGATGAAATACTCAGTAACAAAAAAAAACTTCCACAGTTACAAAAAAATAATAGTAACCACCTATGTCTTATCAGATCACCATGAAATAAAGTTAGAATCCAATAACAATGCTACCCCCAGAAAGCCTACAAACTCATGGAAACTGAACAGTCAACTACTGAACCACACCTGGATCAAGGAAGAAATAAAGAAAGAAATTAAAGTCTTCCTTGAATTCAATGAAAATAAAGAAACAACATACTCAAACTTATAGGACACTATGAAATCAATCCTAAGAGGAAAGTTCATAGCACTAAGTGCCCACTTAAAGAAAACAGAGAAAGCTCACATTGGAGACTTAACAGCCCACCTGAAAGCTCTAGAAAAAAAAGAAGCAGACTCACCTAGGAGGAGTAGAAGACTGGAAATAATCAAACTGAGGGCTGAAATCAACAAAATAGAAACACAGAAAACAATCCAAAGAATCAATGAAACAAAAAGCTGGTTCCTGGAGAAAATCAACAAGATTGATAAACTCCTATCCAAACTAATCAAACGGCAGAGAGAGAATATGCAAATTAATAAGATCAGAAATGAAAAGGGGGACATAACCACAGACACAGAGGAAATTCAGAGAATCATTAGATCTTATTACAAAAGGCTGTATAACACAAAACTGGAAAATGTTAAAGAAATGAACATTTTTTAGAAAAATACCATATACCAAAGTTATACCAGGACCAGGTGAACAATCTAAATAGACCTGTTAGTCGTGAAGAATTAGAAGCTATTATCAAAAACCTCCCTACCAAAAAAAGCCCAGGGCCAGATGGTTTCAATGCTGAATTCTACCAGAACTTCCAAGAAGACCTAATACCTATACTCCTTAATGTATTTCACAATATAAAAACAGAAGAGTCATTGACAAATTCCTTTTATGAAGCTACAGTTACTCTGATACCAAAACCACACAAAGACACAACCAAAAAAGAGAATTACAGGCCAATCTCACTCATGAACATCAGCACAAAAATCCTCAACAAAATACTGGCAAACCATATCCAAGAACACATTAGAAAAATTATCCATTATGATCAAGTAGGCTTCATCCCAGAGATGCAGGGCTGGTTCAACATACGAAAATCTATCAAT
Organism: Microtus pennsylvanicus; assembly: GCF_037038515.1. NCBI lineage: Eukaryota > Metazoa > Chordata > Mammalia > Rodentia > Cricetidae > Microtus > Microtus pennsylvanicus. The sequence continues at coordinate 147,765,354 of NC_134579.1, read as the reverse complement.
GTAATCCATCATATAAATAAACTGAAAGAAAAAACCATATGATCATTTCATTAGATGCTGAAAAAGCATTTGACAAAATTCAACATCCCTTTATAATAAAAAGTATTGGAGAGATTAGGGATAAAAGGGTCATTCCTAATTATAATAAAAGATATACAGCAAGCCGACAGCTAACATCAAATTAAACAGAGAGAAACTCAAAGCCATCCCATTAAACTCAGGAACACTACAAGGCTGTCCACTCTGGCCATACCTCTTCAATATAGTGCTTGAAGTTCTAGCAATAGCAATAAGACAACATAATGGGATCAAGGGGATTCGAATTAGAAAGGAAGAAATTAAACTTTCATTATTTGCAGATGATATGATAGTGTACTTAAGCGACCCCCAAAACTCCACCAAAGAACTTTTACAGCTGATAAACAGCTTTAGCAATGTGGCAGGATACAAGATCAACTCCAAAAAATATGTCGCTCTCTTATACACAAAGGATATGGAAGCAGAGAGGGAAATCAGTGAAGCTTCACCTTTCACGATAGCCACAAACAGCATAAAATATCTTGGGGTAACTCTAACCAAGGAAGTGAAAGATCTATTTGACAAGACCTTTAAGGCATTGAAGAAAGAAATTGAGGAGTATACCAAAAAATGGAAGGACCCCCCCTTGCTCTTGGATTGGGAGAATCAACATAGTAAAAATGGCAATTCTACCAAAAGCAATCTACAGATTCAATGCAATCCCCATCAAAATCCCTTCAAAATTCTTCACAGATCTGGAAAACACAATAATCAACTTTATATGGAATAAAAACCCAGGATGGCCAAAACAATCCTATACAATATAGGATCTGCTGGAGGCATTACCATCCCTGAATTCAAACTCTATTACAGAGCTACAGTAATGAAAACAGTGTGGTACTGGCATACAAACAGAGAAGTTGACCAATGGAATCGTATAGAAGACCCGGATTTTAACCCACAAACCTATGAACACCTCATTTTCGATAAAGGAGCTAAAAGTATACAATGGAAGAAAGAAAGCATCTTCAACAAATGGTGCTGGCACAACTGGATGTCAACCTGTAGAAGAATGAAAATAGACCCATATCTATCACCATGCACCAAATGGAATAAAGTCCAAATGGATTAAAGACCTCAATATCAGTCCAAACACATTGAACCTGATAGAAGAGAAAGTGGGAAGTACCCTACAACAGATGGGCACAGGAGATCGCTTCCTATGTATAACCCCAGCAGCACAGACATTAAGGGCAACATTGAATAAATGGGACCTCCTAAAACTGAGAAGCTTCTGTAAAGCAAAGGACACTGTCACTAAGACAAAAAGGCAACCTACTGACTGGGAGAAGATCTTCACTAACCCCGCAACAAACAAAGGTCTGATCTCCAAAATATATAGAGAACTCAAGAAACTAGACTTTAAAATGCTAATTAACCCAATTAAAAAATGGGGCACTTATCTGAACAGAGAATTCTCAACAGAAGAAGTTCAAACGGCCAAAAGACACTTAAGGTCATGCAGCAATATTTGTAATAGCCAGAACTTGGAAAAAACCTAGATGTCCTTCAATGGAAGAATGGATGAAGAAAGTGTGGAATATATACACATTAGAGTACTACGCTGCGGTAAAAAAACAATGACTTCTCGAATTTTGCATGCTAATGGATGGAAATAGAAAACACTATCCTGAGTGAGGTAGCCCAGACCCAAAATGATCAACAGGGGATGTATTCACTCATAATTGGTTTCTAGCCATAAATAAGGGTCACGGAGTCTACAATCGGTGAACCTAAAGAAGCTAAATAAGAAGGTGAACCCAAGGAAATACATATAGTTATCCTCTTGGCTATGGGAAGTACACAAAATTGCCGGGGAGAAAATTGGGATCTTGGGGGTGGGTTAGGATGGGGGTAAGTGGAGATGGCGAAAGAAAAGTGAGAATGGGAGGATGGGGGGAACTTGGGGAAACAGGATGATTGGGATAAAGGAAGGTTGGATGGGGAGCACGGAAGCACAATTCTTAGTTAAGGGAGCCACCTTAGTGTTGATAAGAGACTTGAACCTAGAGTGGCTCCCAGGAGCCCAAGCCAAGGTCCCTAGTTAGTTCCTTGGGCAGCTGAGGATAGGGAACCTGAAATGACCCTAGCCTATAGCAATACTGACGAATATCTTGCATATCACCATAGAACCTTCATCTGGTGAAGGATGGAGCTAGAGACAGAGACCCACACTGGAGCACTGTTCTGAGCTCCCAAGGTCCCAATGAGGAGCGGAAGGAAGTCAGGACCACGAGGGGTACACCCACCCACTAGACAGTGGGGCTGATCTATTGCGAGCTCACCAAGGCCAGCTGGACGATGACTGGAAAAGCATGGGATCAAACTGGACTCTCTGAACATGGTGAGCAATGAGGGCTGATGAGAAGCGAAGGACAATGGCACTGGATTTTGATCCTACTTCATTTTCTGGCTTTGTGGGAGCCTAGCCAGTTTGGATGTTCACCTTCCTAGACGTGGACAGAGGGGGGAGGTCCTTGGACTTTCCACAGGGCAGGGAACCCTGGCTGCTCTTTGGACTGGAGAGGGAGGGGGAGACGAGTGGGGGGAGGGGGAGAAGGGTGGGAGGAGGGGGAAAGAAATGGGAGGCTGGGAGGAGGCGGAAACTGTTTTTTTTTCATTTTCTCAATAAAAAAAATGAAATAAATAAATAAATAAATGGGTTGATTTAAAAGTAAGAGCTACTAAACAATAAGATTAAGCAAATAGATCAAAATTTATAATTAATATAAGCCTCTGAGTGTTTATTCAGGAAGTGGTGGAAAGAAAAAAAACTCCACTTACATGTTTACTGTTATGTGAAATACTAATTTTACTAGGCTTCCTGATGGTGCTAAATCAGGCAACCCACAGGAACTGGACTCTTCTGAGATCCCACACAATGCATGGATTCCTTGGCGACTATTCCTTCTAAGATGCCTCTTATTGGTAAGCATGTGACATCCTTGCTGAAGCATATAGTCAGCTTTTCTACAGCCTAGTCAGAGACAATGTCCTCTTCCCCCACCATCCCAGAGCCACCCACTGCACATGTCCTCTCACCTGCCAGGGCTGGAAGTCCTGGGAATCTGTACTTTTCCCATCCTGCTGTCCACTGGTTATCATGTCTTGCAGGGCATGGGCAATGCTGTAGACAGCTGTGTAAGCAGCATCAATTTTACTCACTTCTGGGAAAGGATACTGCTGGTTTATCAGACTCTCATTCCCTGAGCACAGCTGGACACCCTCTGTCACTGGGCTGCTCTGGTGGGGCCATGTGCAATGAAAGGTAAACTCCCAGAACTTCTTTATAAACATATCTTCTGGAGTCTGGCTGGGGCGTAGGTTAGCAAGGAACTCTGGGAAGCCAGTAGCCCTGCTGCTGTGATACAGAAGGCCAAATGTGCCAAACAATACCTGGGAAATGCCTGGAATAGACAGGGCAAGTGCCATGTGCAGAGTGCCCTTGCTGACCCAGACCTGGCCTGAAACAGGAACGCCCAGTAACCTATATAGAATAAGCTGGAAATTTGAATTGCTTAGAAAAACCAGAACAACCCTGGCTGTGCATTTCTGCATCTTCTGGACAATCTCTCCAATCTTCCCCATGGACTCATGGGAAGGGACATGGAGGGTGAACTCAATGCACACACCAAATGAGCTCAGTTCCTGATTGGCCAAAGAGCTGGCCTGCTGCCCAAAGTCATCATCATGGGCCAGAATGATCACCCAGGACCACTGAAAGTGAATGATCAGCTGAGTCACTGCACGGCAAGATGTGAGGTCACTAGTCAGGGTTCGAAGGAAAGATGGGAACTGGATCTTGTCACTGAGGCTGGGTAGTGAGGATGAATAACTGACCTGTCAAGGAAGAACCAGGCAATAGAAGAGTGGATGAGATTTGGGCTTATGCATAGGCTGATCATCTGGTTTGAAGGTGGGAAGGAGGAGGCTGGAGACTTGACTCAGTGGTTAAGAGCCCTTGTTCTTCTGGTAGAAGACTCAAGTTCAAGATCTAGCACACACACCAGGTGGCTCACACACATCTACCTGTCACTCCAAGTCAAGGAAATCTGATAACCTCTTCTAGCTTCCTCCTACACCTACAACATAGACTCACATAAGTAACAAAACACATAAACGTATATTAAACTCTCTGGTTTGCATACAGCTGTGATGCTGTTCTTTTTCATTTTTGTGTGTGTGTGTGTGTGTGTGTGTGTGTGTGTGTGTGTGTTTTCTGATGGTACATGTGTGGAGGTCAGGAGACAAATTGTGGGGACTAGTTCTCTTCCACCACATGGGTTCCAGAGGTTCAATCTCAAGTCATCGAGCTTGGTTAACGTTTACCCCACAAACCTTCTTTCTGTCCCTGGTAGGGACCAATGGGTTCCCAGTAGAATCACCAGGCAAGAACAACGATTAGCTCTTATCACACCACCACTGCAAGACTTTCCTGTTTACTGAGTTTACTTCCCAGAACCAACATAGAAGAAAATAACTGACTCCCAAAAGGTGTCTTTTAACTAACATGCAGATGAGTACAATGGCACTGGTGTTGAGTATACACATAAACACACACGCATAATAATAATAATAATAATAAATGATGTAGAGATGGTTCAGTGGTTAAGAGTACTTACTACTATTTCAGAGAACTGAGATTCAATTCCCAGCACCCATATGGCAGTTAAAGAAATCTGTAACTCAGTCTAGAGAATTCAATGTCCTCTGATTTTCATGGGGATCAGGCAAACATGTAATACATGTGTGCATATAAATACATATATAGATGCATATATACACATATAAATATTTACATATATGCATACATGTATATGTACATGTGTGCATATATACATGAAGGAAAAATACTCATACACATAAAATAAAAATAAATAAATCTTTAAAAATATTTCTTAAATCATGCCTGGCGAGGTGTCCTCAAAGGGGCTAGAGACAAGCCATTTCAAGAAGTTCACCTCTGCAGTATGAGGAATTAGTTATTGGCAGCTGATGGCTGCCAAAGAATGGTCATTAATCAAAACTGAGGATCTAAAGTTGGGGAGATGGGGGCACTAGAGGGAGTTAGAGGTAGTGCTGGATGGGTACGATCAAAAAACACTGTATAAATATAATCTATTTTCTTCTTTTTTTTTTCTTTTTTTTGAGACAGAGTTTCTCTGTAGCTTTGGAGCCTGTCCTGGAACTAACTCTTGTAGTCCAGGCTGGCCTCGAACTCACAGAGATCCGCCTGCCTCTGCCTCCCAAGTGCTGGGATTAAAGGCATGCGCCACCACTGCCTGACTATAGTCTATTTTCAAACAATAAAAAATATTTAAAAGAAAAAAAAATATTTCTTAAATAAAAAAAATGTTCTCAGTTTCCTGGTCAATGAGAGGGATGCCAGTTCTCTCTAAACTAGCTTTATCTGTATATGGAGGGGAACCGTGTTGCACATGGAGAATACTTGCAGGGAGCCTGGCTCCACAGCAAAGCTGCTCACGCCTGTGGCCATCACCATCTGTTTCTCTATCCTCATTCATGAAGGAAGAAGGCTTGAGTAACTCACCTGGGGAAACTTGTACAGCCCCAGAAGTCTGGCCATGGAGACAGACAGGGATGACCGTGTGTCCCCAACCAGAGCAGCCTGAGGAGAGCCATGCTGGCAGGTATAGTTCGGAATGGGCTCCTCCTGCCTCGAGAGAAAGCTCATTGTCTCGTGGACAGCTCCATGCACTGAGTCCCCAGAGTTTCGAATGGAGAAGCCCAGAGTCAAATTGGGCAACAAGTGAGCACTCCTATTGATCTCCTCGATAGCAAAGACGAAACTCTGGGCCACCCGGTAGCCCCACTTGGAAATGCTGAGGGAAAGAGAAGCCCAAATTAATCACATATTATGGGATATATAGAACAAGAATAAACACAGGGACACAAGGATAAAAAGCAAACACATACATCTCCACAAATACATGTACACAGATGTGCATAGAAACACAGTTCAGAATACTCAGAGGGGAGCCAGAGGGAATGTGGAGCCAGTAATCAGAGGGGACAGTTTCAGAAGACAGAATGGATAACTGAAGATCTATTGAATTAGCTGGGTGTGGTGGCACACTTGTTTAATCCCAGCACTCTGGAGGTAGAGCAGATGGATCTTTGTGAAGTGGAGACCGGCATGGATGACAGAGACACATCCAGGTACCAGGAACTACATATATAGAGACCCTGCCTCATGCAAACAAAAAAAAAATTTATTGCACAGTACATTTGGTTAGAATTAACAGTAACTAACATCTATTTCAGAATTGCTCATAGTAAGAGCCAGAAGACAGAGAGAAGAGATGTGAAATGTTGTCTTTGGTAGATAATTTGGGCATAGCAGACATGTGAGTCTGCCAACAGCCAATCATGCACTGGGAAATTCCTTGCGCGGCCCTACTCTTCCCTGCTGAACTATTGGCAATGGATGTATTCTGGGGAAAAGACACTCACTATTGTCAGTCCTGTCCCTAAGAGGTGAACCCACAAACTTCAGTACACAGTTCCAGACCTGCAGCCACACAGACAGTCCTGGGTAAAATCGGAGGGTCACAGCTGAGTGGGGGGTGGTGCATGCCTTTAATCCCAGAACTGGGGAGGCTCAGGCAAGCAAATCTTTATGAGTCTGAGGCTAGCCTAGACTACAGAGTGAGTTCCAGAACTGTCAGTGCTACACAGAAAAACACTATTTAAAAAAAAAAAGAGTTTGCGGTCAGCCTGATATACAGAGCAAATTCCAGAATAGTCAAGTTTAGGCAGTGAAGGACAGAAATCTGGGGAAGATGTAATTGAATATGAGGGCCATGTTCCAGCCCCAGCAAGCAGCAGAACTTGGCAGTTTTGGTCACATAGTTCTGGCTTTAGAGTTAAGGAGAGAAGAAAGGCACTATGGAACATTCCCCATTAATAAGGAAAGCTGCTGAGGACAGGCAGGTGTCCTTGAATGGAGGCCTAAGGAGGCCACTGCATGAAGCTGTGAAGTTGAACCCTAGAATTTCTTGGAGAACCCAAGATGTTGGAAATGTCAGAGTCATGAGATTCCTGCTGAACAAAGCTACAAACAGGGAATGGAACCAACCCAAGAGAAACAAGTGTGTTGCAGTAAACAAATCTAAAAGGAGTTGGAGATCTGAAGAGTGTTTGGACATCAGACATGGAGGTGCAGAGTTATGAGTTTGCCCACCTGGTTTTCTGTCTTGCTTTGGAACAGTATTTCCTATGTTCCCTCTCTTATGCTTTGGAATGGTGCCATTGTATGCTGGAAATATATGATCTGCTTTTGGATGTTGATTTTATAGGTAATTACAGTTAAGACATTGCATGAATCTTAGAAGAGACTTTGAACTTCAGACTTTTAAATAGACTATGGGTACTTTTGCAGTTGGACTTAATGCATTTTTGCATTATGATATGGCTACAAGTCTTTGGGGTGATGGCTTGAAATAAAATGGCCCCCAAATTAAGGGGCACTAATAGGATGACCGTGTTGGAATAGCTGTGGTCTTATTGGAGGAAAAGTGTCCCTGTATAAGCAGGCTTTGTGCTTTCTATATGCTCAAGCCATGCCCAGTGAGACTGCCTACTTCCTGTTACCTGCATATCAACATATCCAGCTACCTCTCCAGCACCATATCTGCCTGCATGATAACATGTTCCCTGCCAAGGTGATAACAGACTAAACCTCTGAACTGTAAGTGAGCCACCGCAATTAAATGTTTTCTTTGAAAAAAACAGAAAAATAATCAGTGCCTAACAAAACAAAAAGGCATGAATGTGGGAAAAAGACCTGTAAAAGGAAGGAAGAAATGAGAGGGAGGAAAGTTAGGTAAGAGACGCTGGGGTTGAGAATTAAACAAATGCACTATGTAAACATGTGAAATCAGCAAAGATCAAATACAATAAAATATTAACATATACATACAAGTAACACTAAATGGACTCAATAGGTCTCATTTATAAATATCTATATATTTGTTTGCATATGTATGCAGCAATAATATTTAAAAATAAAAGGCAATAAATTTAAGAGGGTAGACCATTTGGGAGGTGTTGAAAGGAGTAGAGGGGAATATAGTTAGATAGATCGATAAATGATAGATAGATAGATAGATAGATAGATAGATAGATAGATAGATAGATAGATAGACAGACAGACAGACACAAATCAACATAGACAGAGATAGAGATATATGGGGCTGTTCAGACAAAGAATTTCTTTGTGCCTTTGGCTGGCCTGAATCCAAAGGTATCTACCTGCCTTGGCCTCTTGAGTGCTGGAATTAAAGCAAAATGTCACCATATCCAGTTGATGTTGTTTATGTTAATTAAATTTTTCTAAATGTCAATCCTGAGAGAAGATTTGATTTTGTTTTGAGGCAGAGTCTCCTTATCCCCCAGTCTTACCTCACACTCACTATATAGCCAAGAATGATGAATTCTTTCAATATATGTGTATGTATAAGCCAGAAGCTGACAACTACTACTCTCTTTAAGCATGCTCTCTGTGTGTATGTGTGTGAGTGTGTGTATGTGTGTATATGTGTGTGTGGCTGTATATGTGGTGTTGTATTCATGTGCATGTGTGTTTCTGCTTGGAGGGTAAAGGCTGCTAGGATGCCAGAATAGCTTTCTAAATTACTTTTCCATCTTTAAAAACATTATCCTGTGTTCATGTGTGTATATGATGTGTGTGTAGACTCACACAAGCTAGAACACATGGAGGTCAGGAATCGACTTTGTGAGTCAACTCTCTCCTTCCACCTTTATGTGGGTTCCAGGTAGGGCCAGGTCATCCATCAGGCTTGCATGCCAAGTGTTTTACTCCATATTGCATCTCACTGGCCCTTTTTCACCTTATTTTTTGAGACAGGTTATCTCACTGAACCTGGACCTCATCCATTCAGATAGGCTGACTGGCCACAGACCTGTAGGAATCTGCCTGTCTCACTCATTGTTCCTAACCAGAGTTAAAGATGCTCTGATGGAGGCGGGTCTTGTATTTATCTGTTGCTTTCATTGGTTAATTAATAAAGAAAACTGCTTGGCCCTGATAGGACAGAAAATTAGGTAGGTGGAGTAGACAGAACAGAATGCTGGGAGAAAGAAGCCAAGTCAGGCAGTCGCCATGATTCTCCCACTCCGGACAGATGCAGGTTAAGATCTTCCCTGGTAAGCCACCTCGTGAGCTACACAAATGATTAGAAATGGGTTAGATCAATATGTAAGAGCTAGCCAATAAGAGACTGGAACTAATGGGCCAGGCAGTGTTTAAAAGAATACAGTTTCCGTGTAATTATTTCGGGGCATAAGCTAGCCATGTGGGCAGCAGGGTGCCAGGGACACAGCCCTGCCGCTCCTATTACTACAATGCTCAATAGCCTAAGATTTCACATGGGTTCTGGGAATCAAACTCAGATCTTCATGCTTGCACAGCAGACACTTCACCAACTCAGACATTTCCCCAGACCCTAAGACCTTCACTTTCGGATTCTCCTGTCTCTGTCTCCCATGGGAGATTTTAAACATTCACGTCACCAAAAAATAAGTATGCAAAGTGATGGGTTTGTGAATGAAATAAGCTTGATAAATCATTCTATAATGTATACATTTATTACAATACAGCTCTGTGCCCAATACACACATGCAATTATTACTCACTGGATTAAAATATAACATGGGATTGGTATGGTAACAAACACTTGTGATTCCAGTACTAAGGATTTGGACGCAGGAAGATATTGAGTTCTAGGCTAATATCATCTACACAGTATAGCCCTCTCTCAAAAAAATTAAAATAAAATAAAAGAGAACTCAAGGACAAGCCAGTATGGCCAATGTGTTGGTTCGTGCTTGCAGTCCTGTGTTTGAGGACTAGTCTGAATTATACAAGGAGTTCCAGAGTAGTCGGAACATAAATTGGGATACTGACTCCAAAAAAAAGTAATATAGCTCTCTCTCCTCAAGCCAGGCAAGATGCCCAAGGGAAAGAAGGCCAAGGGGAAGAAGGTGGCCCCGGGCCCCGCCGTCGTGAAGAAGCACGAGGCTAAGAAGGTGGTGAATCCTTTGTTTGAGAAGAGGCCTAAGGTGCACCCACCCACTGAGAAAATGGAGCTGATCTACTGGGAGCTCACCAAGGCCAGCTGGACTGTGACTGAAAAAGCATGGGTTAAAACTGGACTCTCTGAACATGGCGAACAATGAGGGCTGATGAGAAGCCAAGGACAATGGCACGGGGTTTTGATCCTACTTCATTTTCTGGCTTTGTGGCAGCCTAGCCAGTTTGGATGTTCACCTTCCTAGATATGGACAGAGGGGGGAGGACCTAGGACTTACCACAGGGCAGAGAACCCTAACTGCTCTTTGGACTGGAGAGGGAGGGGGAGAGGAGTGGGGGGAGGGGGAGAAGGGTGGGAGGAGGGGGAGAAGGGTGGGAGGAGGGGGAGGGAAATGGGAGGCTGGGAGGAAGTGGAAACTTGTTTTTTTTCTTTCTTTTCTCAATGAAAAAATAAATAAATAAATTTAAAAAAAAAAGAAGAGGCCTAAGAACTTCAGCAATGGGCAGGACATCCAGCCGAAGAGAGATCGTCAAATGGCCCTGCTACATTCGGCCGCAGCGAGAGGGCCATCCTCATAAGCGGCTCAAAGTTGCTCCTGCCATTAACCAGTTCACCCAGGCCCTGCACTGGCAAACAGCTACTCAGTGGTTAAACTTTCCCACAAGTACAGGCCAGAGACAAAGCATGAAAAGAAGCAAAGGCTGCTGGCCCGTGCTGAGAAGAAAGCTGCTGGGAAAGGTGATGTCCCAACTAAAAGACCACCTGTCCTTCGAGCAGGCATCAATACAGTCACCACTTTGGTAGAGAACAAGAAGGCTCAGTTGGTGGTGACTGCCCATGACATAGACCCCACTGAGCTTGTAGTCTTCCTGCCTGCCCTGTGTTGGAAGATGGCGGTCCCCTATTGCATCATCAAAAGAAAGGCCAGGCTGGGGCGGCTGGTCACAGGAAGACGTGCACCACTGTTGCCTTCACACAGGTTAACTCGGGAGACAAGGGTGCTCTGGCCAAGCTGGTAGAAGCTATTAGGACCAATTACAACGACAGATATGATGAGATCTGCCGCCACTGGGGAGGCAATGTCCTGGGTCCAAATCTGTGGCTTGAATTACCAAGCTGGAAAAGGCAAAGGCCAAAGAACTCGCCACTACACAGGGTTAAATGTACTGCTGAGTTTTCTGTACATAAATATAATTACAAACCTTTAAAAATACAAATGATGTCAAATATGAAAACACAGTAATAAAAAATCTCATCCATTTGTAATTGAATAAAAAATGATGGATGTTACTTTAAAAACCACTCTTAAATGGTTTTTGATACGAGACTCATCATGTTTCCCAATCTTGCCTGGAACTAATAATACTCCTGCCTCAGCTTTCTGAGTGATAAGAGTACAGCCATGTACCCTATGCTCAATTAAAAGCAATAAAGCTAAATACAAATGTTTAAAAAGGCTTGTTTTAGAAACTACAGTATATTACAAACGCTGGAATGATTATATCCAAAAGTGGAACTGTTCATATGGCTAACGTCATGAGCTGTATCTCCAGGACCTCATGGACTGAATGTGGTGGTGCAGCCCATCATCTCATCACTGGGAAAGGGGAGGCTGGAGATCAGAAATTCAAGGTCATCTATGACTACCTAATGAATTCGAGACTCCATGATGCTTAGAAAAAATAACAAGCAAAAGGGATACAACACAGAGGAATCACAGAGACTGATAATTGATGAAAATCTATTATTTACACATTAATCCATTCAGCAAACACACCTACATAGACACTATTTTAAGAACCAAGGATATACAGAAGAATCAAGAAGCCCTACCTGGCCTGTGGAGGGCAGACATTACACCCAGTACAAGAGCACCCATACTTCAGTCCAGTGCAAACAACAAGGACAGACAGACAGAGGTGATGTAAAAGGAGAGCAACAGAGATACAGCATGGATACACAGAGAAAGGTGGTGGCCATCTAGCTGGGACTCTGAGAATCAACCCCTATCCAAGGCTTCCACAACCTTGTAAGGCTGCTTCTGGGTTTCAGAGACTCCCATTCCACATCCAACACTTACTCTGAAGCCAGCAGTCCTGATGGTGGGACAGTGAAGTCAGACAGGGTATCAATAGAGAGATCAAAGATGGAGAAGCTGCCTCCCACAATTACATCCCCAGGACGGTCAAAGTGAGGCCTCTGCCTTGGCAAAAGCCAGGCTCTTGGTGAGGAAAAAGCAGACACAAAGACACAACCAAAGAGAACAGGAAAGAGAGTACACAGCCACATGCCTGCTGGGCACCAGGCAATCAGTGACAGGACAGCCTCATATGGAGCAGTAGCTTACAGTGAAAGGGGGCTTATATCTGGGAGGATGCTCTCGATCAAGGACCTGAGGCTAAGATCACACTGGGAATTCTAGGTTTACAGACTGTGAGGAGAATATTGGTCACAACATGGTGGAGGTGGGTGACCACTAAATCCCAGAGTCATTAAAAGTTTTATTCCCTTCTCCTGGGTCTTCTTACACTCTTTGCATCCAAGGTCACAGTTCTGGGCATCATTTGCAGACTACAGGAAAGGCAGCAATGGGTCTGATTGTCTCCTGAGGGACTTGCGAGCCCAGGAGCAGCTGTGCTCAGGACAATGTTTGGTAGAGAAACCCCAGGTGAGTACAAGAAGCAAACAGCCCAGTAGCTGAAGTGAAATATTTAGCACACTGTTCACACTCTACAGCCCCTGCATAGACCCTCCATATGTCTCCACTGTGTTGATCCACCAATCCATGTTCAGGGTGGTCTTTGCTGTTCCTTAAAAAATTTTCAGAAAAGTTTATCTAGCACAATTTGGAAATACACATAACCAAACAGCAGAAAACAATATCCATGTCTTTGTAGAGCCATTACTCATCTTCCCAAGGTACTGAGCCTTTTTGTCTATGATTGAAAAACAAATTCCAAGGTTGCCAAGGTTGTTTTCAGGTAAATTTACTTGATACACAAGCCTGATGGCCTGTGTGTGATCCCAAAAATCATCATAAAATTAGGAGACCGCAGACCATCGATTAAAACCTACAAGCTACAAGTCCCACTCTACCCTCAAACTCTTCTATCCCCAGTGACCTCAGAGGAACTCTTAAACATAGATTCCAACTACAGAGCAAAAACGAAGAGAGGAATGCTGAAAAATAAAGTATGAATGCACAGAGTGGACCAAGAGAACGAATTGAGAGCAGACAAAGAGAATGAGCCAAGGGAGACCACAGCAGTTCACTGAGACACAGCAAGTGACAGTACAGAGTGGATCCAGAACATTTCCCAAAGACACTGCAAGGATAGGACTAAGAGGCAAAAACACTGCCAGCATCAAGTAGTGAAAGAGATGGGAAGATGTCAATAGAAAGCAACATGGTAACACCAGAACCCAATTTCACACAACAGGAAGACTTCATCATCCTAACCCAGAAGAAGAAAAACAAAATTATTTGAAATGTAACTTTATGGGAATAATGGAGACCATTAAAGAGGAAATGAAAATTTCCCTCAAAGAAAGGGAGGAAAAAACAAACAAAAAAGTTGGAAGAAAACAATAAATCTCTTAAAGAAACCCAAGCTGTACCAGAAATCACATCGAAGAGGTGAGTGTGTAACTGACCGGCCAGCATGCCCCAGAAAGGGAGCACAGATGCCCCTCAATCCCCTAAACTTTCTGGTCATTCAGCAGGGGCTTCTTTCCCCAGCTACTGCCTCCCTCTTCCTATCACATCCCAGCTTGCTCCCAGGTACCCCTTTTCTTCTAAGGGGTCATAAGATCCCCCCAACTCAGCCTGTTTTGGGGCTGAGGCTCTTGGGACAAAGTGGTGAGTGCAAACAGGCAGGAGGTCCTTTGTTTCACTGAGCCTGCACACACCAAGCCCAACCTTTTGTCTGCGAGGTCCCTGGCCAGCAAGTGGCCCAGATCCTGTACCAGAAGAGCCTTTGGAGAGCATTTGAAGGAAGAGATGGGTAGGCGCCAGTGCAAGAATTCCTCAAAAATCTGAAAAAACAATATGATAACACCAGAACCCAAAGAACATACAACAGGAAGACTTGAACACCCTAATCCAGAAGAAGTAGAAAAAATAGACATTATGAAAGTGATAGAGTCCCTTAAGGATGTGAAAAACTTCCTTAAAGAAGTGGATGAGAAGAATAACAAAAAGTTTGAAGAATTGAGTAAATGCCTAAAAGATACCTTAGGAAACCAAGAAAAAAACAATCAAACAGATAATGGAAACAGTTCAAGACTTGAAAACTGAAATGGGGGTAATGAAGAAAACACAAACTGAGAGATGGCTGGATATGGAAAATCTAGGTAAACAAACAGGGACTACAGAGACAAGCATCACCAAAAGAATTCAAGAGATAGAAGAAAGAATCTCAGATGCTGAAGACACTATAGAGAAAATAAATGCACTGATCAAAGAAAACGGAAAATCCAACAAATTCTCATCACAAAATATCTAGGAAATTGGGGACACCATAAAAAGACCAAACCTAAGAATAATAGAGGAAGAAGGAGAAGAATAACAGCTCAAAGGCCCAGAAAATATATTCAACAAAATTATAGAAAAAACTTTCCCAACCTAAAGAGGGATATTTCTATGAAGGCACAAGAAGCATACAGAACACCAAATAGACTGGATCAAAAAAAATATCCCCTCACCATACAATATTCAAAACACAAAACATACAGAATAAAGAAAGAATATTAAGAGCTGAAAGGAAAAAGGTCAAGTAACTTATAAAGGGAAACCTATCAGACTTACACCTGACTTCTCTATGGAAACCATGAAAGCCAGAAGGTCTTGGATAGATGTGCTGCAGAAAATAAGAGACCATGGATGCAAGCCCAGACTACTATACCCAGGCAAGCTTCTTTTCACCATATATGGAGAAATCAAAATATTCCAGGAAAAAAAAACAAATTTAAACAATACGTAGCCACAACTCCAACCTTACAGAAAGTAATAGGAGGAAAATCACAACTCAAGGAATCCAACAATGCCCACAATAACTTAGACATATAACAACCCTTTACCAGCACAACTCAAACAGAAACACACAAACTCTACTACCAAAATAAATAAATAAATAACCAGCATTAACAACAATTGGTCATTAATATCACTTAATATCAATAGACTCAATTCACCTATAAAAAAGCACAGGCTCCCAGCACTCGGGAGGCAGAGGCAGGCGGATCTCTCTGAGTTCGATACCAGCCTGGTCTACAAGAGCTAGTTCCAGGACAGGCTCTAAAACCACAGAGAAACCCTGTCTCGAAAAACCAAAAAAAAAAAAAAAATAAAAATAAAAAAGCACAGGCTAAGAGATTGGATGCACAATCGGGATCCAACATTCTGCTGTTTACAAGAAACACACCTCAACCACAAAAACAGACATCTACTCAGAGTAAAGGGTTGGAAAAGGTTTTTCAATCAAATGGACCTAAGAAACAAGCAGGTGTGGCTATACTAATGTCTAACAAAATTGACTTCAAAATAAAATCAATCAGAAGAGATGGAGAAGGACAAGTTATACTCATAACAAGAACAATTCATCAGGATGAAGACTCAATCCTGAATATCTATGCCCCTAATATAAAAGCACCCACATATGTAAAGGAAACATTACTAGAACTCAAAGTACACATCAAACCCCACACACTAATAGTAAGAGACTTCAACACTCCTCTCTGATCAATACACAAGGCAATAAGACAGAAACCTAACAGAGAAATAAGAGAATTAATGGAAGTAAAGAATCAAATGGGGTTAAGACATCTATAGAACATTCCACCCAAATAGGAAAGAATATACTTTCTCAGCATCTCATGGAACCTTCTCGAAAACTGACCACATACTAAGTAACAAAGCAAACTTCCACAGATACAAAAAAATATTAGTAACCACCTGTGTCTTATCAGATCACCATGAAATAAAGTTAGAATTTAACAACAATGCTACTCCCAGAAAGCCTACAAATTCATGGAAACTGAACAGTCAACTACTGAACCATACCAGGATTAAGGAAGAAATAAAGAAAGAAATTAAAGTCTTCCTGAAATTCAATGAAAATAAAGACACAACACATCCAAACCTATGGGACACTATGAAAGCAGTGCTAATAGGAAAGTTCATAGCTCTAATTGCCCACATTTTTAAAAAAAAGGAAAAGCTCACATAAGAGACTTAAGAGCACAGCTGAAAGCTCTAGAAAAAAGAAGCAGACACACCCAGGAGGAGTAGAAGGCTGGAAATAATCAAACTGAGGGCTGAAATCAACAAAATAGAAACACAGAAAACAATCCAAAGATTCAATGAAACAAAGAGCAGGTTCTTTGAGAAAGTCAACAAGATTGACAAACCTTTATTCAAACTAATCAAAAGGCAGAGAGAGAAGACGCAAATTAACAAGATCAGAAATGAAAAGAGGGACATAACAACAGACACTGAGGAAATTCAGAGAATCATTAGGTCTTACAACAAAAGCTTATATGTAACAAAGTTGGAAAATGTAAAAGAAATCGACTTGGTTTTTAGATAAATACCATTTACAAAAATTAAATCAAGACCAGGTGAACAATTTAAATAGACCTATAAGTCGTGAAAAAATAAAAGCTGTCATAAAAAATCCTTTCAACCAAAAAAAGCCCAGGACCAGATGGTTTTAATGCAAAATTTTATCAGAACTTCCATAAAGAGCTGATACCTATACTCCTTAATGTGTTTCACATAATAGAAAGAGAAAAGTCATTGCCAAACTCTTTTTATGAAGCTACAGTTACCCTGATTCCAAAACCACAAAAGACCCAACCAAGAAAGAGAATTACAGACCAATCTCACTCATGAACATCAATGCAAAAATTCTCAATAAAATTCCGGCAAACAGAATCCAAGAAAACATCAAAACAATTATTCATTACGATCAAGTAGGCTTCATCCCAGAGATGAAGGGCTGGCTCAAGCATATATATAAACTGAAAGAAAAAACCATAGGAACATTTCATTAGATGCTGAAAAAGCATTTGACAAAATTAAAAACCCCTTTATGGCAAAGGTTTTGGAGAGGTTAGGAATACAAGGATCATACCTAAATATAATAAAAGCAATACATAGCAAGACAAAAGCTAATATCAAATTAAATGGAGAGAAACTCAAAGCCATCCCAATAAAATCAAGAACAAAACAAGGCTGTCCACTTTCTCCATATATCTTCAACATAGTGCTTGAAGTTCTAGCAACAGCAATAAGACAATACAAAAGGATCAAGGGGATTCTAATTGGAAAGGAAAAAGTCAAACTTTTGTTATTTGCAAATGATATGATACTGTACATCAGTGACGCCAAAAACTCTACCAAAGAACTCCTACATTTGATAAATAACTTCAGTGATATGGCAGGTTACAAGATCAACTCGAAAAAAAATCAGTAGCCCTCCTATACACAAAGGATATAGAAGCAGAGAGGAAAACCAGAGAAACTACACCTTTTACGATAGCCACAAATAGCATAAAATATCTTGGGTAACTCTGGCCCAAGAATTGAAAGATCTATATGACAAGAACTTTAAATCTTTGAAGAAAAAAACTGAAGAGGACACCAAAAAATGGAAGGATCTCCCCTGCTCTTGGATTGGGAGGATCAGCATAGTAAAAATGGCAATTCTACCAAAATCAATCTATAGATTCAATGCAGTCCCCATCAAAATCCCTTCAAAATTCTTCACAGATCTGGAGAAGACAATAATCAACTTTATATGGAAAAACAAAAAACCCAGGATAGCCAAAACAATCATATACAATAAAGGATCATCTGGAGGCATTATCATCCCTGACTTCAAACTATATTACAGAGCTACAGTATGAAAATAGCTTGGTATTGGCAGAAAGACAGAGAAGCCGACCAATGGAATCGAATAAAAGACCCTGATATTAACCCACAAACCTATGAACACCTCATTTTCGATAAAGGAGCTAAAAGTATACAATGGAAAAAAGAGAGCATCTTCAACAAATTGTGCTGGCAAAACTGGATGTCAATCTGTAGAAGAATGAAAAAAAATCCATATCTATCACCATGCACAAAACTCAAGACCAAATGGATTAAAGACCTCAATATCAGTCCGAACACACTGAACCTGATAGAAAGGAAGTGGGAAGTACTCTACAACACATGGGCACAGGAGACCACTTCCTACGTATAACCCCAGCAGCACAGACATTAAGGGCCTCATTGAATAAATGGGACCTCCTGAGGCTGAGAAGCTTCTGTAAAGCAAAGGACACTGTCACTAAGACAGAAAGGCAACCCACTGACTAGGAGAAGAGCTTCTTCAACCCCACAACTGACAAAGGTCTGATATCCAAAATATATAAAACACTCAAGAAGCTAGACTTTAAAATGCTAATTAACCCAATTAAAAAATGGGGCACTGAACTGAACAGAGAATTCTCAACAGAAGAAGTTCAAATGGCCAAAAGACACTTAAGGTCGTGCTCAACCTCCTGAGTGATTGGGAAAATGCAAATCAAAACAACTTGAGATACCATCTTACACCTGTCAGAATGGCTAAATACAAAAACACCAATGATAGCCTTTGCTGGAGAGGATGTGGAGTAAGGGGCACACTCATCCATTGCTGGTGGGAATGCAATCTTGTGCAACCACTTTGGAAATCAGTGTGCCGGTTTCTCAGGAAATTCGGGATCAACCTACCCCTGGACCCAGCAATACCACTCTTGGGAATATACCCAAGAGAGGCCCTATCATACAACAAAAGTATATGCTCTACTATGTTCATAGCAGCATTGTTTGTAATAGCCTGAAGCTGGAAACAACCTAGATGCCCTTCAATCGAAGAATGGATGAAGAAAGTATGGAATATTTACATATAAGAGTACTACTCAGCAGTAAAAAACAAGGACTTCTTGAATTTTGCATGCAAAAGAATGGAAATAGAAAACACTATCCTGAGTGAGGTAAGCCAGACCCAAAAAGAGGAACATGGGATGTACTCACTCATATTTGGTTTCTAGCCATAAACCAAGGACATTGAGCCTAAAATTAGTGATCCTAGAGAAGCTAAATAAGAAGAACCCAAAGAAATACATATAGGCATCCTCCTGAATATTAACCTTCATCAGGCAATGAAAGGAGACAGAGACAGAGACCCACATTGGAGCACCGAACAGAAATCTCATGGTCCAAATCAGGAGCAGAAAGAGAGAGAGCACGAGCAAGGAACTCAGGACCACGAGGGGTGCACCCACACACTGAGACAATGGGGATGTTCTATTGGGAACTCACCAAGGCCAGCTGGCTTGGGTCTGTAAAAGCCTGGGATAAAACCGGACTAGCTGAACATAGTGGACAATGAGGACTACTGAGAACTCAAGATCAATGGCAATGGGTTTTTGATCCCACTGCACATACTGGCTTTGTGGGAGTCTAGGCAGTTTGGATGCTCACCTTACTAGACCTGGATGGAGGTGGGTGGTCCTTGGACTTTCCACAGGGCAGGAAACCCTGATTGCTCTTTGGGCTGACAAGGGAGGGTACTTGATTGGGGGAGGGAGAGGGAAATGGGAGGCGGTGGCGGGAAAGAGACAGAAATCTTTAAGAAATAAATAAATAAATAAAAATTCAATGCAATCCCCATTAAAATCCCAACAAAATTCTTAACAAACCTTTATATGGAAAAACAAAAAACCCAGGATAGCCAAAACAATCATATACAATATAAGTTCTTCCGGAGGCATTACCATCCCTGACTTCAAACTCTATTACAGAGCTACAGTAATAAAAACAGCTTGGTATTGGCATAGAATCAGAGAAGTCGACCAATGGAATCGAATAGAAGACCCAGATATTAACCCACAAAGTTATGAACAGCTGATCTTCAACAAAGGAGCTAAAAGTATACAATGGAAGAAAGAAAGCATCTTCAACAAATGGTGCTGGTATAACTGAATGTCAACCTGTAAAAGAATGAAAATAGATCCAAAACTATCACCATGCACAAAACTCAAGTCCAAATGGATTAAAGACCTCAATATAAATCCGACCACATTGAACCTGAATGAAGAGAAAGTGGAAAGTAGACTGCAATACATGGGCACAGGAGACTACTTCCTAAGAATAACCCCATTATCACAGACAATAAGAGCAACATTAAATAAATGGGACCTCCTAAAACTGAGAAGCTTCTGTGAAAAAAAAAGGACACTGTCATTAAGACAAAAAGGCATCCTACTGAATGGGAGAAGATCTTCACCAACCCTGCATCAGACAAAGGTCATATCTCCAAAATATATAAAGAACTCAAGAAACTAGATGTTAAAATGCTAATTAACCCAATTTAAAAAATGGGGCACTGAGCTGAACAGAGAATTCTCAACAGAAGAAGTTCAAATGGACAAGAAACACTTAAGGTCATGTTCAACTTCCTTAGCTATTAGGGAAATGCAAATCAAAACAACTTTGAGATACCATCTTACACCTTTCAGAATGGCTAAATACAAAAACACCAATGATAGCCTTTGCTGGAGAGGATGTGGAGTAAGGGGTACACTCATCCATTGCTGGTGGGAATGCAAACTTGTGCAACCACTTTGGAAATCAGTGTGCCGGTTTCTCAGGAAATTCGGGATCAACCTACCCCTGGACCCAGCAATACCACTCTTGGGAATATACCCAAATGATGCCCAATCATATTACAAAAGCATTTGTTCAAGTATGTTCATAGCATCATTGTTTGTAATAGCCAGAACCTGGAAACAACCTAGATGCCCCTCAATGGAAGAATGGATAAAGAAAGTGTAGAATATATACACATTAGAGAAGTAAAAAACAATGACATCTTGAATTTTGCATGCAAATGGATGGAAATAGAAAACACTATCCTGAGTGAGATTACCCACTCAAAAAGATGAATATGGTATGTAGTCACTCATTTGTGGACTGTAGCAATAAACTAAGGTCATTAAGCCTATAGTTCACAAGCCCAGAGAAGCCAAATAACAAGGTGAACCCAAAGAAAAACATTTCCTCCTGGAAATTGGAAATGAACAAGACTGTGGGGCAAAATTTGTGAGCATGGGGGTGGGGGCAGGAGTGGGGGTGATATTGGGGAAAAGGGAAGAGGGGGAGAGGGAAGGCACAAGGGAAAGACTGGCAAGAGCTTGGCGGAGTGGGAGGCTGGAGATGGAGGAAAGGCGCATATAGGAGCAGGGAAGAAGATACCTACATTAAGAGATCCATTTTAGGGTTGGCAAGAGACTTGGCTCTAGAGGGGATCCCAGGTGTCCACGGGGATGTCCCCAGCTAGGTCCTTGGACAGCAGAGGAGAAAGTGCCTGAACGGTCCTTGCCCCACTATCACGCTGATGATTATCTCGAATATCACCATAGAATCTTCATCCGGCGACGGATGGAGATAGAGACAGAAACCCTCATCAGAGCAACGGACTGAACTCCCAAGGTCCAGTTGAAAGGCAGAAGGAGGGAGAAAATGAGAAAAGAAGTCAGGACCGAGAGAGGTTGGTCCATCAACTGAGGCAGTGTGCTCACCAAATACAGCTGGACTTGGTCTGAATGATCATGTGATCAAACCAGACTCTCTGATTGTGACTGACAATGGGGGCTGACTGAGAAGCCATTGTTAAAGGCACTGGGACTTGTTTTTATGGCATGTTCTGGCTTTTTGGGACCCTAGTCTATATGGATGCACAGCTCCCTAGGCCTGGATGTAGGGGGGAAGGCCTTGGACTTCCCACAGGGCAGGGTTCCCTGCCCTCTCTGAAGCAGGGTGGGAGAGGGAGAGGGGGGTGTGGGGGAGCTGGAGGGAATTGGGAGGGGGAAAGGAAGTGTAAATAATTGAATGAAAAAATAATAAATAAATGAATAAAATCAAGAGCAAAAAAAGAAAAGAAAGAAAGAAACCCAAGTAAAAACAACCAAACAGTTAAAACAGTTCAAGACTTGAAGACTAAAATAGAGTCAATAAATAAAAT